>NC_041381.1:395146464-395165358 GCF_002162155.2 Triticum dicoccoides
GGGCGCCAAATCACCTTCTCCCTGGGAAGCTCCCTTCTCCCGAGCCACAAAACCTCAGCCCCACCTCCATGGCGCCCCACACCGCACCAATTTCACAGCCGCCCTCCTCCCTAATGCCGGAGACGCTGCCCAATTGTCGTCGTGTACTGGGCCGTGTGCCTCTTACTCTGTGTTGCTGGTGCTGCCTCGACGACGGCCACGTGAACCGTACCAGAGCCGATTCACCCCCGCCGTTGTTCACGGCACCGGAGCGGCTCCAACTTCGGATCCGTCCAGAGTCCTAGCGCTGCTTCCGCGTAGCCGTCGACCATCGCGACATCGCTCTTTCCCTGCCGCCGGTCACCACCGCAACCGCGTCGGCCTCACCGACTCGGCAGCTGGACCTGCCTACTTCACCATGCCGCCAGATAGGTCGCACCCTCATCTGTAATCACTTTATTTAGGCGTCAGTTGTCTGAATTTTTATTCTAGGCCAATCGATTCCCAATGGGAAGCAACACCCCCCGAGGCGGCGAAGCTCCTAGGCTGCTGGTTGGCTGGTGTCTAACGTAAGGGTGCGGGGCCGCAAGTTCGCCGCGGAAGCAGCGCTTAGAAGCCTATCTTTTAGAGTTGCGTGGGTTGAAGGTACTGCCACCGCTGGATCTAGATGACGGGAGTCTTTGTGGATTGGCCCGGGGGCGGCGCAACCACGGCAGTGCGGTGGGGCGGGGAGCGGGGTTTTGGACGGGGCCACGGACGGCGGAGGCAGGCTGCTTTGCCGTTGGTCACTGGCTCTTCAGGGAAGATTCCGAACAGTGTCAGTCGGGAGGCACAAGACGGCCATCAAGCCATCCGGCATAGATCGGATAGTACCAAAATAAAATAAAATCGTGTGACCCTAATTTAGTCTTCAGTCAACAGACGTGTGACCACTCTCGTACCTTGCTATTGATCTCTTAGTGTATTTCTTCGGATCAAAGAGATATGTCGTTCTTAACTTTATGCGTTATCTGCATCTTCAGACACACCATCTTCCGACTCACCGCAGCTGCTCCAACAAGGGAAGCATACACCAGAAGGGAGATACAATCCCCACTCAACAGTTCCCTACATCGAATGCGCGTGCTTGACATGGACAGCCACAACAACTGCAGGGCCATCAACAAGTCAGCACATGATGCTCACTCCTATGGATGGCAGCCAGATAGGTTGTACCCTCATCTTACTTGTGTGCAACATTTATGGCTTTGTTATTCATCTAAGCACGGAAAATAGATCATCACATTTCATTGTATATTCATGCTGATCTCTTACGGGTCTTGTTCAGGAGTTCACGATGTTCCATAGTTCAGCTAAGATACTTGTTCTTTAGGTAACGCTGTTCCATAGTTATCATCCATCAGCCAATGCTATCCCACAGGCTGGTGATTATAGTATTATACCACTTCTAGTATTACCTATGTTGTTCTTTAATACTTTTGTGTGCCATCTAGTTAATCTCGAGTACAAACGATACATATTATGTAGCTTTCATCTGTGTTCTCCCTTTAGTTTATGAGACCTGTTGCTGCTAGTTAACCCCAGTCCTACAATTTATGTCGTCTCCTACAGGCACTCATTTACATAAATCTAACTACTAGTTGTCTTCCATGCATGTCAGATATAATTGCACACACTGATATATCCACAAGAACCTCACGGAGCAATGTAAAGGCCAATAAACTTGATGTCAATGATACCCAATATGATGGAACATGTAAAGGAAGTTCTTCAGAAGACTTGCAGAAAGATGATGAATCCTCTTCATCCCACAAGGTCCTTGCTCTAACTTGGCCTGTGATATGGGTACAACATGCATATAATGTCCTGGAGTGTATCTACTCTATTGCAATGCCATGTGCTTAGCATGCTGATCATGCATGTAAATATGTCATGCCTTCCTGTTTTTCAGTACCTATTCCATTCATGATAACATGTTTTCAAATTCAAGTACTGTCATTCTACTCTATCGCAATGCCATCTGCTTAATTTGGACATCATGCTTCTGAATATCTTATGCATTGTTATTCATCAGTATGTACTTCATCTGTCTGCCATACCATGTTTTTTTACATTGAAGTGCTGTTCTAGTGCTCTGTTGCAATGCCATCTTATTTTCCCAATCATACACGTGTATGTTGCCTTAGTTATTTCTGTACGTATTCCGCTAGCATATAGTTTTACATTCAACTAGTTTTTTTTGTTGTGTTGTCCTGTCGTATCCCTAGCTCTTACACCATACTCCCTCCGTCCGGATTACATGTTGCCCAAATGGATAAAAAAGGATGTATCTAGAACTGAAATACGCCTAGATCCATCCATTTTTTCCGGATGGAGGGAATACATGTCAACATGTCATGCCTTTCTATTCTTCAGTACTTATTCCATCTCTCTATTGTCGCATGTTTTATATTTAAAGCACCATTCTTCTATACAAGGCATGCAAGTGGAAGACGACTATGTTAGAATCTGAAGGGTTACAAACAAGGCCTTTGCAAAAGATCCAAACGCCGGGAGATAATAAACCAACTCCAGTTTTTATAGATACTGCTCTAGCACAGAGAAACCCAACTCCTACTGATAATAAGCAGATTCCAGTGGCTAAAGAACTAGTCCGCTCCAGTTGAGCAAAAATATGTCAACTCAATTCTAAGAAGCATGTGCGTATCCTTGCATCATGAATTTTATAGCATGCTGATCATATTTTCTACATGTTTCTTACCCATCTCTCTTTTAGAAAATAAGCTTAACAGATAGAAGAATTTCTGTAATGGTAACGTTTGTGAGGAAAGATTCTTGCAGGAATTCTCTGTGCTCTAATGTAGATGTAAGTACCTGTTGTATATCACTATAGTTTTACATCAGCATGTATTTTGTTAATCGGCGTGAATCCAACCTTTATCTGATCTAAATTTAGTTGTAGCAAAATGTATGATTAAAGGCCACAATGTTAATTTTTGTAAGGAAAACTGTCTGGTAGTTTTGCATCCTGAACTGCATGAGTGTACTATCTCATATCAGTGGGTTTGAATAATTTGGTTCTGCAGTGGGTTTTTCAGTGTTTTTTTACTGTGTTGTCCTATCGTATCCCTAGCTCTTACATCATACTCCCTCCGTCTGGATTAAATGTCGCAGAAATGGATAAAACTGGATGTATCTAGAACTGAAATACGCCTAGACCCGTCCATTTATTTCCGGATGGAGGGAATACATGTCAATATGTCATGCCTTTCTATTCTTCAATACCTATTCCATCTCTGCTGTAGCATGTTTTATAACTGAATCGCCATTCTTCTATATAAGGCATGCAAGGGGAAGACGGCTCTGTTAGAATCTGAAGGGTTACAAACCAGGTCTTTGCAAAAGATCCAAACGCCGGGAGATAATAAACCAACTCCATTTTTCATAGATACTGCTCCAGCACAGAGAAACCCAACTCCCACTGATAATAAGCAGATTCCAGTGGCCAAAGAACTAGTCCGCTCCAGTCCAGCAAAAGAATGTCAACTCTATTCTAAGAAGTGTGTGTGTATCCTTGCATCGTGAAATTTTATAGCATTCTGATCATATTTTCTACATGTTACTTACCCATCTCTCTTTTAGAAAATAAGGTTAAACGATAGAAGACTTCCTCCATTGGGATCGTATTCGAGGAAAATATCTTGCGGGAATTCTCTATGCTCCAATGCTGATGTAAGTACCTGTTGTATATCACTATATTTTTACGTCAACATGTATTTTGTTAATCGGCGTGAATCTAACCTTTATCTGATCTAAAATTAGTTGTAGCAAAATGTTAAAGGCGCCAATGTTGGTTTTTGTAAGGAAAACTGCCTAGTAGTTTCGCGTACTGAGCTGCATGAATGTACTATCTCATATCACACACATTACTGAATTGTAGTGCTTCTCTGGTTGCCCATTCATTCATTGTGTCAATGTTGCTTTCGTACTACCTTACCTGGCTGATGATAGTTGTGCCATATTGTGTTAATTTGGTGTAGGCTACTTTCCCAAACATTCGTTGTGTCAATGTTGCTTTCCTATTATCTGACTTGGCCAATGATAGCAATGCTAGTGTATTAATTCTGTGCAAGCTGCTGAAGATAAGAAGACAAACTCTGAAAACAGCAAGGCAACCCCATTGTTTCTTTCCAGTAAATCTAGGCCAGGTAATATGGCAATAACTCATGATTAATCTGTTTGGTTCCCGTCCTAATTTATGTTATGATGCAGTGGTCGAGACACTCTCCACTATCAATAATACAAGCCTGCCAAAATCGCCATCTGAATCTGTTCAGTATCCTCTGTCTCGAATGCAACGGAATAAATGTATGTTTGTGAACCAATTAATGGCTAAAGCAATGATGGAAATGGTGGATGAATCAGAGGTGCAGAGTCGTGCGACACAACAACTGATCAATGCTTTCAGAGATAGTGTAGCAAAGTAGAAAGAACTTGCCCACATGCTTATGGGCGTCATCTGTGCTGAGGTTGCAGATTGTGATGTTGTAGATGGTTAGGTTCTGCTCATTTATTTGCACTGGCATCAATCTTTGATTGCCCAGTGGATGTAATTTCCTATAATATAGGTTGGATGTGCAATGTTATTCCCTGTATGCCGTACCTTTGCGTGATCGGTTTTGGTCCTGTGCATAATTACTCGTCGTAATGGGCTCAAATTATCTAATTTGGCCTAAAGACATGTACGAACTTTAGTGGGACCATTAAGTTAATGGGCCGTTACTAGGCCGAAAGTTAATGGTCGCCCCTCTTACCTCCCGGGTCGTTAACAGGCCGACATCGAAGCGGGCAACAGGTGGCCCCAGTTTATTTCACAGGCCATTAACAGGCCGTTACTAAGTTTGGGCTACATATGGCCCAACTATACTGTAGGCCTTTAGCAGGCCGAAAGAGACAGCGGGCTTGTACTGGACCATGAAGACCATGGGCCGCTAAGAGGCCGAAAGTCAGGTTGTATTGTAAATGGCCCAACTGTGTTGTGGGCCTTTAGTAGGCCGAAAGAGAAACCGGGCTGGTATTGGACCATGAAGGGCATGGGCCACTAAAGGGCCAAAACTAAGGTCCGACTACAAATGGCCCAACTCATTTATGGTCCGTTAACAGGCCGAAAGTCACACAGGGCCGGGAATTGGCCCAACATTTAAATGGGTCGCTAAAAGGCCAAAACTCAGGTCCGACTAAAAATGGCCCAACTGATTTATGGGTCGTCAACAGGCTGAAAGTGACACCGGGCCAGAAAATTGGCCCAACACTTAAATGGGCCGCTAAAAGGCCGAAACTCAGGTCCGACAACAAATGGCCCATCAGATTTATGGGCCGTCAACAGGCTGAAAGACACACCGGGCCGAAAACTAGCCCAACATTTAAATGAGTCGCTAAAAGGCCGAAAGATGTACATCCTGAAAATTGGCCCATCCATTAAACGGGTCGTTAACAGGCCGAAATCTCATCGGCCCGATATTGAGCCCAGATATATAGCGGGCTGTTAATGGGCTCGAACTAACGATGGGCTGCAATGGTGTCAAATCTTTAACGGGCCATTGACGGGCCGAATTGGCTCATCTCGTATGGGCCGTGGGCTTAAATGGACCTGACACAAGTAGGCCTTATATGGGCTGGCCTGCTAATTTTTACTGGGCCGGCCTTTTCACAGGAATGGGCCTCTGTTGGGCCGTGCCACGTGTCGACATACCATAGGCGTCTTCCGTCCAATGAGTGGATGACATTTGTCCCAACGGTGAGCCGACACGTGTTTCCTCCAGCCAATGATGATTTTACACGAGGAAAATCCCCATTGGTCGGGGCTGTTAACGGGTTATTGGATCCAAAACCCGACCCGATAGCTTAACAGCATTCCGTTACGGTGGATGCCACGTGTTGGTCACCCTTGACAAAAGCACTTCTGTGACGCGTGATTTATCATCATGGAAGCGGACACTTCCGTGATGATGACTTTGGTAATGTCATGGAACACTTCTACGACAGCACAGGTATGACTATCTTGATTCTGTCATAAATTTGTCATGGATGTACATGCATGACAAAAACGCGACCTACTGTGACAAACACGTATCATCACGGAAGTGTATTTTTTTGTAGTGCGGAGAATTGGCAGAGAAAGCCCATTTGACGGTACTGCTTAACATCCCAGTTCTCACCGCTTACGCCGAAGAACACTTGGCGGAGATACGCCAAAGCTTCTTACCAATGGTTCCTTCATCAGATGTGGAGATGAAGGAGCACACTAAGAACTACGCTGAATGGCTGAAGAAGCATTTGGCACAAGGATCCATCGATGACATTGCTACGTGGTTGGCACAAAAGCCATCACCTACTGTGTTGACGTACCAAGCATATGACATAAATGGATACACGTTCTACATTGATGAACGTGATGAGAATACCTCATATCAGAATAGCTCTGTTCGAATAGAATGCATGACTATAGATGAAGCTGATAAAAGGGTATACTATGGAACCATCAAAGAGATTTGGGAGCTTGACTATGTGAAAGTTAAGGTGGCATTATTCAGGTGCTCATGGATCCCTCTTGGTCAAGTAAAGGTTGATGATTACAGGAAGACCTATGTTAACAGGACAACGATGGCATATCACGCGGACCCGTTCATTCTTGCCAGCGATGCTACACAGATTTTCTTTGTGGAAGACCCTTTGCATAAGAATGGCCATGTAGTGATGCACGGGAAGAGGAGGGTACTGGGTGTCAACGATGTTGCCGATGAGGACTAGTAAAATGAATTTGATCAGTTGCCAGCCAAGGGATCATGCAACCCTGTAACAGAGAAGCATAAAATCATCAAAAAAACCAAGTTCATTCGGGGTCAACTTAATGATCCCAGTTCCCCCATGTACATGGGAATTAAGCCGTAAGACTAGTCTTTATGCCTACCCTGCAACTTAATTCATTCAATTTAGAACTCTCGCGTGTACTGAATTTGTGAATTATGCCCAGTTTTCTGTTGATGTAAGAACCATTAATATGTTGACCTTGATATGCTGTCAGCTCAGTGCTACGTCTAGAGCTTGCGTTGGTTTTCCTTGAAGAGGAAAGGGTGATTCAGCAATAGTAGCGTAAGTATTTTCCTCGGTTTTTCAGAACCAAGGTATCAATCCAGTAGGAGGCTCCTCAAAAGTCCCACGCACCTACACAAACAAACCAAGAACTCGCAACCAACGCGATAAAGGGGTTGTCAATCCCTTCATGGCCACTTGCGAAAGTGAGATCTGATAGAGATAGTATGATAAGATAAATATATTTTTGGTATTTTATAATATAGATGCAAAAAGTAAAGATGCAAATAAAAGTAAATTGGAAGCAAATATGATAAGAGATAGACCCGGGGGCCATAGGTTTCGCTAGAAGCTTCTCTCAAGATAGCATAAGTATTACGGTGGGTGAACAAATTACTGTCGAGCAATTGATAGAAAAGCGAATAGTTATGGGATTATCTAGGCATGATCATGTATATAGGCATCACGCCCGCAACAAGTATACCAACTCCTGCCTGCATCTACTACTATTACTCCACACATCGACCGACTCCTGCCTGCATCTAGAGTATTAAGTTCATAAAGAACAGAGTAACGCATTAAGCAAGATGACACGATCTAGATGGATAAACTCATGCAATATGATATAAACCCCATCTTTTAATCCTTGATGGCAACAATACAATACGTGCCTTGCAACCCTTTCTGTCACTGGGTAAGGACACCGCAAGATTGAACCTAAAGCTAAGCACTTCTCCCATGGCAAGAAAGATCAATCTAGTAGGCCAAACCAAACTGATAATTCGAAGAGACTTGCAAAGATAACTCAATCATACATAAAAGAATTCAGAGGAGATTCAAATATTTCTCATAGATAAACTTGATCATAAACCCACAATTCATCGGATCTCGACAAAGACACCGCAAAAAGAGATTACATCGAATAGATCTCCACAAGAGGGGAGGAGAACATTGTATTGAGATCCAAAAAGAGAGAAGAAGCCATCTAGCTAATAACTATGGACCCAAAGGTCTATGGTAAACTACTCACAACTCATCGGAAGGGCTATGGTGTTGATGTAGAAGCCCTCCATGGTCGATTCCCCCTCCGGCAGATCGCCGGCGAAGGCTCCAAGATGGGATCTCGCGGATACAGAAGGTTACGACAGTGCAAGTTGTGTTTCGGGTGCTCCCTAGATGTTTTTGGGGTACGTAGGCTTATATAGGAGGAAGAAGTACGTCGGTGGCCGCCTGAGCTGCTTCTTGACTTGCACTCCAAGTCCCCCGGATCATGTTCGTTCCAAAAATCACGCTTCCGAAGGTTTCATTCCGTTTGGACTCCGTTTGATATTCCTGAAATAGGCAAAAAACAGCAATACGGGCTGGGCCTCCGGTTAGTAGGTTAGTCCCAAAAATGATAATAATGTGTAAAATAAAGCCCATAAACATCCAAAGGGGGTAATATAATAGCATGGAACAATCAAAAATTATAGATACGATGGAGACGTATCAAGCATCCCCAAGCTTAATTCCTGCTCGTCCTCGAGTAGGTAAATGATAAAAACAGAATTTTTGATGTGGAATGCTACCTAGCATAATTCTCAATGTAATTTTCTTTATTGTAGCATGAATGTTCAGATCCAAATGATTCAAGATAAAGCTTATAAAACATAAAAATAATAATGCTTCAAAGCATACTAACAAATAATCATGTCCTATCAAAATAGCATAGCCAAAGAAAGCTTATCCCTACAAAATCATATAGTTAGGCCATGCTTCATTTTCATTACACAAAATACTCCCATCATACACAACCCCGATGACGAGCCGAGCAATTTGTTTCATACTTTTTAACGCGCTTCAGCTTTTTTAACTCTTACGCAATACATGAGCGTAAGCCATGGACATAGCACTTAGGTGGTAAAAAATGGTGGTTGTGAGGACAAAAGGAGGGAGAAGATAGTCTCACATCAACTAGGCGTATAAACGGGCTATGGAGATGCCCATCAATAGATATCAATATGAGTGAGTAGGGATTGCCATGCAACGGATGCACTAGAGCTATAAATATATGAAAGCTCAAAAAAAGAACTAAGTGGGTGTGCATCCAACTCGCTCGCTCACGAAGACCTAGGGCATTTTGAGGAAGCCCATCATTGGAATATACAAGCCAAGTTCTATAATGAAAAATTCCCACTAGTATATGAAAGTGACAACATAAGAGAATCTCTATCATGAAGATCATGGTGCTACTTTGAAGCACAAGTCTGGAAAAAAAGATAGTAGCATTGTCCCTTCTCTCTTTTTCTCTCATTTTCTTTTTTTTCTTTTTTTTCTTTTTCTCTTTTTTTTCTTTGGCCTTTCTTTTTTTCTTTTTTTTCTTTTTGGCCTTTGTCCTTTTCTTTTATTTTTGTAAAGTCCGAAGTCTCATCCCGACTTGTGGGGGAATCACTTCATCATCCTTTCCTCACTGAGACAATGCTCTAATAATGAAGATCATCACACTTTTATGGATTTACAACTCAAGAATTACAACTCAAAGCTATAACAAGATATGACTCTATATGAATGCCTCTGGCGGTGTACCGGGATATGCAATGAATCCAGAGCGACATGTATGAAAATTATGAAGGTAGCCTTGCCACAAATACGATGTCAACTACATGATCATGCAAAGAGCAATATGACAATGATCAAACGTGTCATAATAAATGGAACGGTGGAAAGTTGCATGGCAATATATCTCGGAATGGCTATGGAAATGCCATATAGGTAGGTATAGTGGCTGTTTTGAGGAAGGTAAATAATGGGTTCAATACCGGCGAGAGTTGCGCGGTAATAAGAGAGGCTAGCAAAGTGGAAGGATGAGTGTGCGTATATCCATGGACTCACATTAGTCATAAAGAACTCATATACTTATTGAAAAAGTCTACTTAGCCCTCGAAGCAAAGTACTACTACCCATGCCCCAAGAGGGATAGATTGGTAGGAAAAGACCATCGCTTGTCCCCGACTGCCACTCATAAGGAAGACAATCAAAAGAGCAGCTCATACAACAAATTTGTCACACAACTTTTACCATGCGTGCATGCTACGGGACTTGCCAACTTCAACAAAAGAATTTCTCAATTTCATAATTATCCACTAGCATGACCCTAACATTACTACCTTTATATCTCAAAACAATTATCAAGCAACAAATTGATCATAGCATCCTATTCACTTCCTATGATAGTTTTTATTATACCCAACTTGGATGCTCATCATTCTAGGACCAAATTTGTAACCATAGAAAATACCATGCTGTTATAAGAGACTCTCAAAATAATATAAGTGAAGCATGAGAGACTAATAATTTCTATAAAATCAAGCCACCGCCGTGCTCTAAAAAATATAAGTGAAGCACTAGAGCAAAAACTATCAATCTCAAAAGATATAAGTGAAGCACATAGAGTATTCTAGCAAATTCTAATCAAATAGGCTTCTCCCAAAAGGTGTGTACAGCAAGGATGATTGTGGTAAACTAAAAATCAAAGACTAATATAATACACGACGCTCCAAGCAAAACACATATCATGTGGTGAATAAAAATATAGCTCCAAGTAAAGTTACCAATGAACAAAGACGAAAGAGGGGATGCCTTCCCGGGGCATCCCCAAGCTTAGGCTTTTGGCTATCTTTGAATATATTGGGGTTCCATGGGCATCCCCAAGCTTAGTCTCTTGCCACTCCTTATTCCATAGTCCATAAAAGCTTTATCCAAAACTTGAAAAATTCACAACACAACACTCAACAGGAAATCTTATAAGCTCCATTAGTGAAAGAAAACAAAACCACCACATAAGGTACTGTAATGAACTCATTCTTTATTTATTTTGGTGTTAAACCTATTATATTCCAAGTTCTCTATGGCTTATACCCTTACATACTAGCCATAGATGCATCAAAATAAGCAAACAACACACGAAAAACAGAATCTATCAAAAACAGAACAGTCTGTAGCAATCTGTAACTAACGCAAACTTCTGGAACTCTAAAAATCCTACAAAAATAGGACATACTGGCAATTTGTTTATTGATCAGAAGCAAAAATAATCAATGCAAAAGCTCGTTTCTGTGATTTATTGAATTGTTTCTCGTGAGCGCAAAGTTTCTTTTTTTTAGCAGAATCAAATCAACTATCATCATAGTTTATCCTATAGGTTCTACTTGGCACAAACACTAATTAAAAGATAAAAACACATCTAAACAGAAAGTAGAAGCAAAATTTATTACTAAAAAGGAACAAAAATAAAAAAACACAAAGAAAATTGGGTTGCCTCCCAACTAGCGCTATCGTTTAACGCCCCTAGCTAGGCATAAAAGAGAAGATAGATCTAAGTAGTGCCATCTTTGGCACTTGGTTCATATGTAGCTCGCATGATAGATTCATAGGGTAATTTGACTTTTTTCTTGGAAAGTACTCCATGCCTTTGTTTAATGGAAATTGGAATCTAATATTCCCTTCCTTCATATCAATAATCGCACCAATCGTTCTAAGGAAAGGTCTACCAAGAATAATAGGGCAAGAAAGATTGCAATCTATATCAAGAACGATAAAATCTACGGGCACCAAAATTCTATTTGCAACAATGAGAACATCATTGATCCTTCCCATTGGCTTTTTAATGGTGGAATCCGCAAGGTGCAAATTTAAAGAGCAATCATCAAGATCATGGAAACCTAGAATATCACATAAAGTTTTCGGAATCGTGGAAACACTAGCACCGAAATCACACAAAGCAAAACACTCATGATATTTAATTATAATTTTAATAGTAGGTTCCCACTCATCATTAAGTTTTCTAGGTATAGAAACTTCCAAGTTAAGTTTTTCATCATAAGATTGCAACAAGGCATCAACAATATGTTTGGTAAAAGCTTTATTTTGACTATAAGCATGCAGAGAATTAACAATGGATTGCAACAAGGAAATACAACCTTCTAAAGAACAATTATCATAATCAAATTCCTTGAAATACGAGATAGTGGGTTCAATACTATTTAAAGTCATGACCTCTCCAATCCCACTTTTACCAAATTTAGCATCAAGATCTAAAAACTCCGAATTTTTGGGACACCTTCTAGGTAAAGTTGACTCATCTTCAGTCCCATTATTATCAAGATTCATATTGCAAAACAAAGATCTAATAGGAGACACATCAATAACTTTAAGATCTTCATCATTATTTATGGAAACTAGAAGAACACACCTTTATAAAGCGATCTTTCTTAGCATGCAATCTAGCGGTTCTTTCCTTGCACTCGTCAATGGAAATTCTCATTACTTTGAGAGACTCATTGATATCATGCTTAGGAGAAGAAGATCTAAGTTTAAGAGAATCAACATCAAGCAAAAGTCTATCAACGTTCCTAGCCAAATCATCAACTTTGAGCAATTTTTCTTTCAGCAAGGCATCAAAATTCTTTTGAGAAATCATAAATTATTTCACACTATTCTCAAAATCAGAGGGCATCTTATTAAAATTACCATAAGAATTATTGTAGGAATCTCCATAATTATTAGAGGAATTACTAGGGAACGGTCTAGAATTAAATTTTCCTCTATAAGCGTTGTTTCCAAAACTATTCATACCAACAAAATTCACATCCATGGATTCATTATTATTCTCAATCAAACTAGACAAAGGCATATCATTGGGATCAAGAGGAGTATTTTTAGTAGCAAACACTTTCAAAAGTTCATCCATCTTTCCACTCAAAACATTGATTTCTTCTATAGCATGCACTTTTTTACTAGAAGATCTTTCGGTATGCCATTGAGAATAATTTGCCATAATATTATCAAGAAGTTTTGTAGCATCTCCTAACGTGATTTCCATAAACATGCCTCCCGCGGCCGAATCTAAGAGATTTCTAGAAGCAAAGTTCAAACCGGCATAATTTTTTTGTATGATCATCCATAAATTCAAACCATGAGTGGGGCAATTGTGAATCATCAATTTCATTCTTTCCCAAGATTGGGCAACATGCTCATGATCAAGTTGTTTAAAATTCATAATATCGTTCCTAAGAGTGATAATCTTAGCAGGAGGAAAATACTTAGAGATAAAAGCATCTTTGCACTTGTTCCAAGAATCAATACTATTTTTAGGCAAAGACGAAAACCAAACTTTAGCACAATCTCTAAGTGAAAACAGAAATAACTTCAATTTAACAATATCATTATCTGTATCTTTCTTCTTTTGCATATCGCACAAATCAACAAAGTTGTTTAGATGAGTAGCGGCATCTTCACTAGGAAGGCCGGCGAATTGATCTTTCATAACAAGATTCAACAAAGCAGTATTGATTTCATAAGACTCAACATCATTAAGAGGAGCAATGGGAGTACTAAGGAAATCATTATTATTGGTATTGGAGAAATCACACAATTTGGTATTATCTTGCGCCATGGCAACAAGTAATCCAACACACAAGCAAAGAGAAAAAGGCAAGCGAAAAAGGAGAAGGAGTTTGGGAAAGAGAGGGCGAATAAAACGGCAAGGGTGAAGTGGGGGAGAGGAAAACGAGAGGCAAATGGAAAATAATGTAAATGCAAGGGAGATAGGTTCGTGATGGGTACATGGAATGTCTTGACTTGAGTGAAGAAGACCTCCCCGGCAACGGCGCTAGAAATCCTTCTTGCTACGTCTTGAGCTTGCATTGGTTTTCCTTGAAGAGGAAAGGGTGATGCAACAATAGTAGCGTAAGTATTTCCCTGAGTTTTTGAGAACCAAGGTATCAATCCAGTAGGAAGCTCCTCAAAAGTCCCACGCACCTACACAAACAAACCAAGAACTCGCAACCAACACGATAAATGGGTTGTCAATCCCTTCATGGCCACTTGCGAAAGTGAGATTTGATAGAGATAGTATGATAAGATAAATATATTTTTGGTATTTTATAATATAGATGCAAAAAGTAAAGATGCAAATAAAATTAAATTGGAAGCAAATATGATAAGAGATAGACCCAGGGGGCATAGTTTTTGCTAGAGGCTTCTTTCAAGATAGCATAAGTATTACGGTGGGTGAACAAATTATTGTCGAGCAATTGATAGAAAAGTGAATAGTTCTGAGATTATCTAGGCGTGATCATGTATATAGGCATCACGTCCGCAACAATTAGACCGACTCCTGCCTGCATCTACTACTATTACTCCACACATCGACCGACTCCTGCCTGCATCTAGAGTATTAAGTTCATAAAGAACAGGGTAATGCATTAAGCATCATGACATGATGTAGAGGGATAAACTCATGCAATATGATATAAACCCCATCTTTTTATCCTCGATGGCAACAATACAATACGTGCCTTGCAACCCTTTCTGTCACTGGGTAAGGACACCGCAAGATTGAACCCAAAGCTAAGCACTTCTCCCATGGCAAGAAAGATTAATCAAGTAGGCCAAACCAAACTGATAATTCGAAGAGACTTGCAAAGATAACTCAATCAGACATAAAAGAATTCAAAGGAGATTCAAATATTTCTCATAGATAAACTTGATCATAAACCCACAATTCATCGGATCTCGACAAACACACTGCAAAAAGAGATTACGTCGAATAGATCTCCACAAGAGAGGGGGCGAACATTGTATTGAGATCCAAAAAGAGAGAAGAAGCCATCTAGCTAATAACTATGGACCCGAAGGTCTGTGGTAAACTACTCAGAACTCATCAGAAGGGCTATGGTGTTGATGTAGAAGCCCTCCATGGTCGATTCCCCCTCTGGCAGAGCGCCGGTGAAGGCTCCAAGATGGGATCTCGCGGATACAGAAGGTTACGGCGGTGGAAATTGTGTTTCGGGTGCTCCCTAGATGTTTTTGAGGTACGTAGGCTTATATAGGAGGAAGAAGTACGTCGGTGGCCACCCGAGGCTGCTTCTTGACTTGCACTTCAAGTTCCCTGGATCACGTTCATTCCAAAAATCACGCTTCCGAAGGTTTCATTCCGTTTGGACTCCGTTTGATATTCCTTTTCTTTGAAATACTGAAATAGGCAAAAAAACAGCAATACGGGCTGGGCCTCCGGTTAGTAGGTTAGTCCCAAAAATGATAATAATGTGTAAAATAAAGCCCATAAACATCCAAAAGGGGTAATATAATAGCATGGAACAATCAAAAATTATAGATACGTTGGAGACGTATCACTCAGGCAATGAATATGAACTGTTTTTTTGTTATTATTATTATTATTATTATATCATAGAGGTAGCACACTCAATTGATCTCACTACAGTATGTGTGAACAAAAATATGTATGCAATCTGGATTGCGAATAGCACACAGTTTGTTGATGAAAGACGTGTGCCGACAAAACCCCGCCCACGATCTGAGTCGTGCGTTCTAATTGGCCAGAATCCAAACCCCACGGATCGTACGTCTGCACCATTGGATGCTCCCAGATCGAACGGCGATCCTCATCCCTTTTGACAACACATGCAGTTCTGGTTGTAATTTTATTTTTATGCACAAAATGCATGTTAAACTCAAAAAATGTCTTAAATATAGCTAACGATACCCGAAATGCGCCAGAAAATAAAACCCGTGGTATAATGGTGATTGCATACCGTGGAAATATTTATGAGGCCAAATGATGAAGTTAACGGCCACAGGAGTTTGAATTGACACATCTCCTTTGGGAAACCATGATCCTTCATGTGAGATGCTCCGGTTTGTAAGGAAAGATCGTTAAAACTTGTGCCAAACTTTACCATTTTTTTCACGGGGTCATGATAGCACGCCACAGGCACACATCAATTTTGGTGAGATGTCCGGACTCCATCTTAATTTCCTGTAATTAAAATATCAACTAGGCCTATGCCAGTGGCTGCACCTCGCGGCCGAAATGTTTGAAACTTCTCCTTGCTTCTCGAACAAACGGATGAAAACTCACAAAGCGACGCACAAATGATCTGTACACCTTCTTTTCTAGGCTGGTCGTAATTGGATATCATAGCTAGTATCATGCCAACTAGGCAATTTTGATGAGCTGTCATAGAATTAAATGAAGAAAGAGAGGGTTAAGTATCATATCATGAAACCGTGTGTCATAATAAATGCTATATATGCAACTATGTGTCATGCATGATACTAAAGAAAACTTCGGGTTTATACCTCCGTCCAGGTTTATTAGGCCTAAAGAGTAGTATATGATTGATACTCCCTCCGTCTGGGTTTATTAGGCCTAAAGAAAACTTCTCTTAGACCAAGACACATAGTAATGTTCTCACATTAATTATTCCATTCCACTCCTAATGCACTCTCTCACATGCATCCAATGAAAAAGCATGCATGAAATGTATTAATTTTCCAACCATGGCACCAACAACAATGGCTTTCAATGCAACTAATGAAATGGTTGCATGCATGCACTTTTCCAAAGTGGGGCCTTATAAAATGGTACATGCATGCTTGTGTTGCTGAGAGGCCTAATAAACCCGGACGGATGGAGTACTAGCTACCTTCCTCTGTAATGCACACATAGTATCATAAGTTAGACTAAGTATACCCATAGTGGGAGTAACATAGGTAGTAACATCACACATATCTAGATAAAATAGATGATGTGGCAAGCAATAAATGAAGAAAGAGAGGCATGTGGTAACATAGCTAGTTACTAATTAAGACTAGCCACAGTGCATAGTAACATAAACTAGTCATACACATATCCCTAGATTATGTTACTACCTTCATAGTGGGTAGTAACATAAGTGTGGTGTCATGCAAAGCTTCATTTATTAGGTTATAGACTCATAGTGCATTGAGACATGTGAGGTTACGATAACTAGCTAAGTTACTCAAACTACCTTCCTCATTAACTCATTGCCACATAAGCATATTTTCTTAGTTGGACTTGATGTTACTGCTGAAGTTACTCCCATTGTGCCTAGTATAATAGTATGAGTAACATCACACATATCAAGGCAAGATGAGTCTATAGCTTAATACATGAAGTGTTGCGCGTGTTACCACACATATGTTACTCCCCACTATAGAGGTAGTAACATGGAGTAGTAACATGGGAATGTTACACTACCCATTGTGGCTAGTCTTAGTATCTTAGGTTGCCTTATTAATTTTCATGCATGACACAAAGTAGTACAACATTATAATATGTGATACAGTATATCATGATATGATACCCGACCCACGGCCTCTCTTTCCTCATTTAACTGTGTGCCACATCATCCAAAAAGTCTAGTTGGCATGCATATGAAGCTGCTTGATACTCCCATTACGACCAACATTATTAGGGTGGCCATAATGGGGGTATCATAGTCGGTATCATGCACTTGAGAATAGCAAATATGATGATGTGTGGCAAAGAAGCAGTAACATAGGTACTGTAACATATATAATATAAATGTTATACTACTTTGTGTCATGCACAGGGCCATAAATACGGTCATCTATGGTATATATATACTAGCTCTATGATACTATATATATGCACTATAAGAAGGTACGTACGTAGTATCATACACTATATAGTATCATATGCATGATACTATAATATATATGATACTTTCCTACTATACAAAGGCTGGCCATAGTGGTGGTATATATATATATATATATATCAAAGCGGCACTCGGAAAAATAGCAAGTATGCTGATGTGGCAAAGAATTAAATATAGTGAGGGTTAGAACGTTAGAGTAACATATGGTTAGACACCATATCATGTTAAATGTGATGCTAATTTGTGTCATGCATGGCAATAAATATGATCTATGACTATACACACACACACATATATATATACTCTATGTATTATACTATGCGCTATAATTGAAGGTAGTATCGTCATACACTATAGCTAGTATAGTATATATATAGAAATTAAACAAGATCTCTTTTCTTTTTGCATATATTCAAAGTTTGAGATTGCTAGCGAGGACCGCCGCCTGGTAAAATGTACCAGAAAATCAAAACATAGGGTACAATCGTGATTTCTCACCGTGGGAAAAATTTTGGAGGCGAAATGATGAACTCATGTTTTCATTCAAACAAACAAATCCTGTTAGTTAATGTAAATGTTTTCAAATAGCACACGGTTCACTCACGAAAGCCGTGTGTCCACTAAACCATGGCCGATGCCCCCCACCCCCTGCCACGCGCGTGATCTGAGTCGTGCGTTCTGATTGGCCAGAATCCGAACCCCACGGATCGTACGTCTGCACCGTTGGATGCTCCCAGATCGAACGACGATCGTCATCCCTTTTGACAGCAGATGCAATTCCGGTTGTGATTTTTTTATGCAGTTCCTCCTTCGACGACGACTCCTTCACCACCCGGTTACGCTGTTAGTTAATGTAAATGTTTTCAAATAGCACATGGTTCACTCACGAAAGTCGTGTACCTACCAAACCATGGCCGATGCCCACCCCTTGCTGTGCGCGCGATCTGAGTCGTGCGTTCTAATTGGCCAGATCCCAAACCCCACGGATCGTACGTCTACATCATTGGATGCTCCTAGATCGAACGACAATCCTCATCCCTTTCGACAGGAAATGCAGTCCGCCTAGGAATTGATTTATATGCCAAAATGCATGGTAAATGCCAAAAAACGTCTTACATATAGCACACGAGACCTGAAATACGCCAGTAAATCAAACCCGTGGTATAGTGGTGATTGCATAACGTGGGAAAATTTTAGAGGCGAAACGATGAACTCACGTCTTCATTTCAAAATTAGTACGTCTTCATTTCAAACGAATTTTTTCTCTTTGTGCACACGAGTTCTTAGAGGCAACCGTTTGCATAGGCCTTTCCGCGCGGCGACCGGGATATTTTCC
>NC_041381.1:395165453-395166576 GCF_002162155.2 Triticum dicoccoides
GCGTTTCACTTTGCTAGTCCACCCAAACTCCATCGCCAACTCCCCCTCCCCCAGATCCACATCAGAACCCTCTCTGGTGCCGGTGTGCTCACCCCAGCCGTGTGCTCGCTCTTCAGCGTCAATCCTACCTCCACTGCCATTCCCAACACGCAGTTGCCTGCGCCTCACCGTCTTCGTTTGCTCGCCAACCACCCTCGAGCATATCGATGCTGTAATCCTTGCCTCTCCTGTGGCCCGGCTGGGTTTGCATTAAGAAGCCTGTTAGTTACTGCTCTCCATCATGGTGAGGCATATTTCCTCGCAATCCCTCTTCCTATTTCATTCCGTATGTTCCCAAATTGGCTATAAAATAATGGAGAGCGTATATATGTTAATTATCTAGCTTCCTAACTAGTACGTATAAGTTGTATTTGTTCCAATAAGTTACTGCTGATTTACAAATCGCGAGCGCCCGAGTCACACAAACTTAACAAATTAGCCGTACATTTTCTAAATTATTGCATGACATGTTTAGAAAGCTTGATACCAAGTTGTTAGTTTTATGCTTATCACTACTAGAAAAAGAGCTATTAGTGGCGCACCTATTTTGGCTATTAATGGCGCACTATAGGTGCGCCACTATTACCACGCCACTAGTAACAAATACTAATGGCGCACCTCTGGTGCGCCATTAGTATTGCAGGTAACAGTGGCACACTTTGTAGTGCACCATTACTATTGCTACAGGTGCGCCACTGGTAACTTTCTTTTGATTTTTTTTTGAATTTTGAAGGCGGTAAAATAGTAGTGGTGCACCGTCTAACCCCCACCGTGCGCCATTGCTATTTTTGAATTTTGAATTTGGATCTGGATCGTGATTTTTTTACCCTTTTTTGCTCGTTTTTTTTCTCGTTTTTTTGCATGATATTTTTTCAAATTTTGTTCTCGTTTTTGGATCTTGTACGTTCTTTTGCCGGAGAGGAGTTCGCCGGAGAGGAGGGCCGAGGAGAGATCGTGAGGAGGAGAGGAGGGAGGAGGATGAGGTCACCGGAGAGGAGCTCGCCTACATCGTCGGAGAGGAGGAGGAGGAGGTCACCGGAGAGGAGCTCGCCTACATCGCTGGAGAGGAGGAGGAGGTCACCGG
>NC_041381.1:395166848-395185356 GCF_002162155.2 Triticum dicoccoides
TCACCGGAGAGGAGGGAGGAGAAACCGTGAGGGAAGGGGAGGAGAGGAGGGAGGAGGAGGTCGTCGGAGAGGAGGAGGAGGAGGAGGTCCCCAGAGAGGAGGAGGGGAGTATGGTGGAGGAGAGGAGGGGAGATGGAGTGGAGGAGAGGAGGAGATGGAGTGGCTGAGAAAAATGAAGAGGTAAGGAGGAGAGGACCCCGCCCAGCCATATATACGGCATAGTAATGGCGCACCATGGGCAGGTGCGCCATTACTAACTTTTTTTTATTTATTTTGAATTTTGAAGGCGGGAAGATAGTAATGGCGCACCTTTGGCAGGTGCACCATTACTAACTTTTTTTATTTTTTTGATATAGTTTGAATTTTGAAGGCGGGAAGATAGTAATGGCGCACCATGGGCAGGTGCGCCATTACTGAGTTTGATTTTTTTAAATTTTTTTGCCTCTCTAGATCTTGAAAGCCCCGTAACTTTTTCTATTAGGTTTTTGAGGATTCTAAAAATCTTCAACGGGGTTCCCCCGGTTGAATTTGGATGTAACTTTTCGAGTAGATGATTTTTCATATAAAAAACTTTTTAATCCGAGTTCGTATGCAAAATTTATGCCCATTTTACTAAATTCCCAAGAGATTTTGCAAATAAATTCGAAATTCATATTTGTAAATTTTCCCAACAACTAGACCATATATCACATGAGAAACTTATTTTCTTTTATTTTTTTGACATTTCCATCATTTTCTTTTATTTTTTTAAAACTGAAAAGGCGGTCTAGGGGGTGCATTTGGTGAAATTTTTGGACAAAGTTAGTAATGGCGCACCGTGGGTGTGGTGCGACATTACTAGTTAAAACTAGTAATGGCGCACTGTCCCCTAGTGCGCCATTACTAGTTTTGAAAAAAAAATGTTAGTAGTGGCGCACTGAGGTTGTGGTGCGCCATTACTAGTTAAACTAGTAATGGCGCACTATCCCCTGGTGCGTCATTAGTAGTTTTGAAAAAAAATAAAAAATAATGTTAGTAGTGGCGCACCATGGATGTGGTGCGCCATTAGTATTTGGAGTTTAGTGGCGTACCTATATATGGTGCGCCACTATATATAGCAGTAGTGCACCACATTTGTGGTGCGCCATTAATGTCCATATTAGCTATAGCCCTTTTCCTAGTAGTGTATCCTCCTTTCCTGAGTTTCACATGTGTTCTCTGTAGATGTCGAATAGCAGCGATGGCACTCATGCTCCAGGCGATGTATCTTCATCTGATTCCGACAACCTTATGTCTTCAGAAGATGGTGAGGGATCAAGTAATCTTGAACGGGATAGAGTTGCAGCTATTACCCTTCCGGTCAGGACACGGAGGTACGCTCCAAGGAAGCCCACACACCAAACTAAAGGTGTATATGAAGTAACTGAGATCGATATAAAGTCTTGGGCTCCAACTAAACCAGATAAAGCACGCACGAGGTTCAGGAGTGTGTGTGGATTTGTTGGCACGACAAGGCTCAACATAAATCTGCCGGGGTTTTGGAAGGCTGACACAGAAACACGGCGACAGATAATCCGGGAGATCATGGATCACTTCAATGTTCCAGAGCAGTGGAGGATGCAGGTGGAATACACTGCACTGAAGAAGGCTAGGGATGCTTGGAGAAACTGGAAGCACGTGTTGTACAAGAAGTACTTGAGTGAAGGCAAGGACCAATCCCTGCATACACCCAAATTATAAAGGCAGACTGGGCAAAATTCAAAAGGGTCAGGGCAACTAAAGAGTTTGCTGAGAAGAGTTTCAAGCAAGCGGAACTTCAGAAGAAGAACACACGCCCCCACTGAATGGGTGTGGCAGGATACTACGACATGAAACTAATATGGGACTAGGAGGACAAAGAAGCAGTAGTGGCGGGTGGGGAACCGACATTTAGTGAAATCAGGGGCAAACGCGCCAGAGACTACTCGCGGACACGTGCAATGAGGCGTGATGACGGAACTTATTACTTTAAAACCTCACATGATGAAAAACTGTATCAATGGTAGAGGCTTCTAAGATCCCTAGAAGGTTCTACAGGAACTCAGGGCCATGTGACATTCTGTCCATTGCTCTAGAAACAAAAGAGCCCCCTGGCCGTGCAAGGGGTATAGGTGTTAATGTCCCGCACAAGAGGGCTTTCACACTCAGCAAAGAAGAGAGGCTCAACATGAAAAAAGCGAAGAGTGAAATGAAGAAGAATGAATTGTATGAAAGGTTGAGGAAGGAAATCTATCCGGCTGTTCGAAAGGATCTTGAGCAGTCAATGATGATTGGGAAGACTGTAACACTGATAGATAGCCAACAGATGGGAGGGGAGGCGGGCATGGAGGGCACTGCTTATTGCGCAACAACACATCACAAGAGTAGTTGTGCATCAGCTGACCCCAGCGACACTGAAACTGCAGCTGCTCGTGATGATGCTATATCTGATCTATCTGGAATGAAAGACAGACTGAAGGGTGTGCTTACACATTATGAAGGTACATTAAAATGTGCAACAGTCTGGGTTTGCCCACCCTTCTTGGAAGAGGGCCTCTTGTTGGACAATGTGCCATTGAAGCGGGGCTGTGTGAAGTGCTACGTGATTGAAGTAAAGCCTGGATTCAATGAATTTTCCATCAAGAATGTCCAAGGAGACCTTCATGAGAAAAGGACCTTGGGAGAAACACTGTTACATCACCTCTAGTGGCCACGAAAGGAAATAGAGTTCATCAATGAGATCCATGAAGCCCCGCCAAGAGCAACCAATGTCGCCCCTCAACCGGTGACGCTCTCCTTACCACAGTAGCTCTCGCGTGCTTCCCCCAAAGAACCTAATACTCGTAATCGATGGCTGATGCATCAACTTGTGATCAGTCAGCCCGACTTTGTGGCGTACAGGCCATGTCATCCTCCGCCCGAAAGCAACCAGTGGCGAGGCCTACAACTGCTGAAGACGCACCACTAGTTCAGATGCCGGCCGCTAAAGCAGCGGGGGGAGACCGAGCTGCAGCACAGGCTCAGCAGACCAACTTGGTGGAACTGCCTTCTAAGAAGTCTGATGCTTTGGAACCGCCTGCTAAGCAGTCTGTAGGTCCAGAACCAACTGCTCATCAGTTCGTCGGTCTGCAGTTGCATGATAAGCTTACCAATGCGTTGGCACGGCCTCCTCAGCACACCAACAAGTTGGCACCACCTGCGCAGAAACCATACTTAGCTTCAATGCATGGTCAGCAGTCCGATGCCTCTGCTCCTACAACCCAACAGTCTGTCACAGCAGCACCGCCAGCTCAATGGTCCGGCAAAGATAAACCGTCTGCTAAGCAGTCCGTCAAAGCTTCGAAGTGTTCTTGGCAGCCTACCTTGCAGGCAACCAGATGTACTGCCAGAAATGCTTCAAGTACCAAGAAGGAAGTGGCCAAAAAGCCTACACCCGCGACGAAGCACGGCGGGAGAGTGAAGAAGAAAGAGAACGATTGCATCTTGCTTAAATCACTCATCGCCCAGAACCAAATTAACAGTAGGTTGTTCGAATCGGGGAGTAATATTATTTCTGACGACATGGATTATGAAGAAGTAGAATTGGTGCTTGCTAGAAGTAAAGAAGACGTACTTGAAGTACACAATTACGTCCATGGTCAGCCATTTCTTGTTGGTGAATACTTTGATGAGTGCAGCTCCAGTTGTCGCAAGTTACATGAATATTGCATGGATCAAATGTCAACAGGTCTTCATGGTTTGCTAGTACACTTCAACAGAGATCATTTCCGACACGATGCTGGTTCATTCGTTGTGAGTTTCGAGGACTTACATCTCTTCTTCAACTTCAACGAGCTTGATGCCACTCTTGTTAGATGCCTGATTTTGTAAGTACTTAACAAACTCTGATCAACTTCTCCATACAAGGCTGTAAATGATAAACAGCTAACTGCATTTTATTCCTCTCAGGGGATTAAACGCGCAGAAAAGAAAAATGCAGAGTGTGTATTTCATAGATCCTGCATTAGCAAATGGCACAACTTTACATGGTAAGGACGAACGGGACTGGGCCGTTAACACGGTCGTCCATATCTTCGAAAACACGTCCCATGCAGAATCATTTCTCTGGCCATATCATGAAAGGTGAGTCAACCAAACAACCACACATACGTTGATTGTCTTTCAGATTTCGACATAATTAGTAAGTTAATGGCTTTCTTAATATGTAGTCGTCCCTGGATATTGGTATTCATTGTTCCAAACAAGAACATAGTTTACTACATCGATTCTCTCAGAGAGTCAACAAACGCTCAGCATCTGACGCATCTTTAGCAATTCATGGATAGGTATTGAATTCTATGATGTTGAAATTAATTTGCATTCATATCTGGTTCAATAATTGATGTCGTCAAAATTCATCTTCATTTGGAGTGTGCTCGCATTGTGGAAAACTAAACCAGGGAACTTGTTCAAGAGGGAACTACCTCTACAGCACGAGATTGTTTCTCTGGTAACACACCGAAATCCATTATTTTCAGAAAATTTATCCAATAGTCTGCAGATACCTTTTCTTACACTAGTCAAATGTTCAAGCTTCTAACTAAACCTCTTTCTATTTTTTCCAAAGAAAAAATAATACATCTAACACCGGTTAGGTTGTTCCTAACAGGACAAATACATGACTAATTCTGTACAAAAAAATTCAGTGTCCTCAGAAAGAAGCAGGGACCAACTTTTGTGGATACTATGTTTGCAGACACATGATCTCCATCTGCAAATCTGCTGATAGTTGTGATGATCCTTGCGAATTAGTACCAGTAAGTCTATCTTAATTAATATCTTCTACTCCACTCATATGGCACATTCTGATCTTAAAAATACTACAACTCATCTTAGAACCGAGTACCCCTGAAACCGCTCCCGGTTGGTGAATTGATGATGGTTCGGAGATTTATCAGTGACTTCTTCCTGAATCACTACATCAATCCCACTGGTGATAATGAAGATTTCAGCATGCGTTCTCCTGAAACATTGAGTAAGAGTTACCACTAAACATATACGCATGGATCCATTGTTTTCCATCTGATGAGGTCTTCGTATTTCGTATGCTATGATTAATTATGTAATGCATATATGTGTGGACAAATCATTGGAATTTAGCTACCATATGTTCAATTGCAATTGTTGTGAAATCTGATGAATGTTCTTCCTGTGGACACTATTTATTCAATTGAATATTGTGGCGAATTTGTTTTTTGCATGCCGATTCAAAATGGGATATTCTTGTTTATTTCTTCAATTGAATACTGTGGCAAATTTGCTTTATGTGTGCCGATTCAAAATGGGATATTTTTGTTTATTTGTTCAATTGAATATTGTGGCGAATTTGCTTTTTGCATGCCGATTCAAAATGTGATATTTTTGTTTTAACCTGGCAATTGCTCCGCACACGGTTCAACTAAATGAGTGTGTGCGATCCACATCGGAAAGCATACGTCAATCATAGCGGAACTATTGGTGATACACAACAGATTGCAAACGATGTGCAGCGCTACTACGTGTGTGTAGGCTCTCCGGAACCATTTGTGATATCAAGTTATCGCACACGGGAACTCGGAGCAAACCGTGCCCAATGTAAAATAAAATCCTAGTCGTAATTTTTTTAGGAAACATGTGGGATCCCAAACGAAAAGCACACGCCACTCTAGCCGGACCCGTCGGTGACATACAACAAATCACAAACGGTTTGCAGCACTTGTATGTGTGCGAAGGGGCTCCTAAACCATTTGTGATTGAACCTTATCGCAGACGGTAAATTTTGGGGGAATGTGTGCGATGGAGTCTTGCATGGCAGACGGGTTCCGCAGAAAACTCATGTGTGATAAGGCACATATCGCACACAGTTCATATGTTGGCCCGTGTGCCTTGCATAATGTTTCCCAAACGGTTCATTACGACACACCGTTTGGTTTCACAGCGTCATTAGAAACGTTTAATCACCGATCCTACACATGCGAAAGAATTTAGTATGTGCTGCATCACACATGATTACGTTTTGCAAGGCCTCTGGATCATGGCTCCATATCCCTGACGGTTTCTGGGTCGTGTGGGAAGGACCCCCTATCGCCCACACTCACTTGGGGATGGTTCCAAATGCCATCGCAGAAAGGGGTTTAAAACCGTTTGTATAGCACCGACGCATACCAGTGAGTGATGATGACTCTGAATTTGAATCTAAACCTAGCTATAAGAAAGTTGCTAAAATTGCAACTGAGCAACAAACTGTTATGGAAAAGATTCAAAAATGGGCTATACAAAACCGATGATCTATTGGATGAGGAAATAGACTAAAGTCAATCTTTGACTAACGATATTAAAAGTCTTCAGTCAAAGTATGAAAAACTTCAAAGTCATCATGTGGCCCTCTTAGCCGATCATGAAAAGCTTTCCTATGAATTTCTTCAAAGGAATTAAGTTCTCAAAAAATTGAGAGCATCTCATGATGATCTTCAAAAATAAAATGACTCATTGCTCACTCAACAGATTAGTACTACTCAGGACGAATTTGTGCCACCTTGCTCAAAATGCCTTTAATGTGAAAATGCAAATTCTCCAGCTGAATGTTCAAATGCTTCTGAAAGTGCAATTTTCAATTGTCTCTATGGCCACTAACCCCTCATCTGAGGAAGCCACAAATGATTCTGACAAAAATGCAGGGTTGAAGAAGGCATGTACAAAACTCAAAGGTGTGCTTAAGAAGTAGTTCTTGAATAGGAACCCTAGGAAAGAGGGTATTGCATTTTAAAGGAAAATCATTGCTGATGGATCATACTGGAAACTGAGCAGTACCCCAAAACCACCTGGGGTACTACAAAGGGACACCTATGGATCCATCTACTTTGTTTGGTATAACTGTGATACTTCATATTCCTTAATTGAGTCATTTGACTCCAATTAATAACTATTCAAAAATCAGAATGGTGAAGTATTTGCTAGATTTGTTGGAACTAATTGCAGGAATAGTCCCCGAATGAAGAAAATCTGGGTGCCCAAACGCCTTCTAGAAAATCTTCAACTGAATGTCTTCATGTCACCATCGATGAAGAAGAAAAACCCCAGGGAAATTCTTCACATGGACCAAAGTCTTCAAATGGTCGTAGACCCACTTATGGTCGTGCTAATGCCTCTGATTTGCATGGAAACAATTATCGGTCTGATGAATATGTGCATTATTCTTTGAACTATTATGTTCACAAATCTCGAAGAATTTCTCAGCATATTCATTTGAGTATTGTAACCCCCCTGTGAAGAGAAATGCATTTGCTACAATGCCAAAATTCTCAATTGGCGCACTTTGATACATTGCTTCTTAGCCACCCTTACAGATGTGGGTGGTTAAGAATAAATAATTATTCTATAGGTCCAGGTCTCCAAATGAAATTGAAAGTCTGTCGAGATTGTTGGAGGCATAAAGAATCTTATGGGGCGCAAGATAAAATATCCAAATGGTCCTACCATTTATTTCGTCCTTGGATCTGTTAATGAGCATCCTGTCATATCCTTCAAGTGACCTACTTCTCTTGAGTGTGCTATTCGTACAATGTTTGTTACTTTAAATTGTCATGGTGAAGCCTATCCGACTAATTGTACTGTAGGATACTCTACCAGAAGCCACTGAGTGGATCCTGGATAGTGGCTGCACGAAACACATGATTGGTGACAGGAATTTGCTCACGAATCTTCCCTTACTCCACACATCTAAAGCATATCACATACGCCAACAAAGGGAAAAGCAAGGTGTTGGGTCTAGGTAAGGTTACTATCTCAAAGGATTGGTGCATGGATAAAGTGATGCTTGTCTAATCCCTTAGATACAACCTCAAGTCCATATCAATACTTTGTGATCTTGATATGGTTGCCATATTTGACAAATATTGTTGCATTGTGATGATGGTTACTAACAAATCCAAAGTCTTCAAAGGATTTCGAAGAGGTGACTTATATATTGTAGATTACTTATCATGACCTCAGCCTGCCACATGTCTATTAGCAAAAGCTTCAGAATGTTGGCTATGGTATAGACGACTTGGACAGGATAGCATGAGGAATTTGAGCACTCTCATGAAGAACAAGCATGTTGCTGGCATCAAGGGTGTCAAATTCGTCAAGGATCATCTTTGTGGTGCTTGTGAGTTTAGGAAGATGACTCGAAGTACCCCTCAAAGAAAATCATGACCTCTACTCTTCCCTCTGAATTACTTCATATGGATCTGTTTGGTCCTACTCATTATGCCACACTAACAAATGCAGCATCACTATATGGTTTCATCATAGTTCACGAGCTCTCTTATTACACCTCGGTTCATATCATCATGTACAAAACTAAAGTGCAGGATGTCTTCAAACGATTCTTGAACTGGGCCATGAAGAATTATGGCGTCAAGATCAAGTACATCAGGAGCAACAACAACACCAAGTTCAAGAACACTAGCCTTGACAAACTAAGCATCACTCATGAGCTATGTGCTCCCTATACGCCTTAGCAGAATGGAGTCATGGAGCAAAAGAATAGAACTCTCATTGAGATGGCGCGCACAATGCTTGAAGAATACAAGAGTCCTCGTTGATGGTGGCCTGAAGCAATGGACATGATCAACCGGGTATGTCTTCACAAATTCCTCAACAAGACTTCATATGAGCTTCTTACTGATAAGAAACCAAATTTAAGTTATCTCAAAGTCTTCGGTGCTAAATGTTGGATTAGAGATCCTCATCGCAGTTCTAAATTTGCACCAAAATCACATGACGATTTCATGCAGGGTTATGGTAAGGCCTCACACACCTACAAAGTCTTCAACACCTACCACAACAAGGTTGTTGAAACTGTAGATGTGCGTTTTGATGAAATTGACAGCTCACAAAGAGAGCACCTGCCTCCTATGCTAGATGAAATTTCTTCTGGGAATCCATCAAGTTAATGGGCATTGGAGAAATAGTGCCTAATGAAATAGCTGTTGATGAAATGGTCATTCCTCGTTGTGAAGAAATTCCTGAACTTGATGAAAATGATGTTGAGGAAAATGCTCAACAACAACAAGGCACTCGACCAGTACATCGTCGAGTTGCAAATGAAGTGCAAATTGATTAAATCCTCGATAGCATCAATGCACTAGGTCCTCTCACTTGCTCAAAAGCTTCACAATTGGCTAACTTTTGTGGGCACTATGCTTTTGTCTCAATCTCAGAGCCCACCAAAGTTGATGAAGCATTTCTAGAGCCTGATTGGATTCAAGCAATGCAAGAGGAATTGCATCAATTCAAGCTCAACAATGCGTGTGCGCTTGTCAAGCGTCCCGATCCACACAAGAACAATACCATCAGCACTAAGTGGATCTACCACAACAAACAAGAAGAAAATGGCCAAGTGGTGAGGAATAAGGCCCATCTTGTAGCACATGGCTACACACAGGTTGAAGTAATTGATTTTGATGAAACATGTTCACCTGTTGCTAGGCTTGATGTTATTAATATATTGCTTGCATATGCTAACCATCACAATATCATCTTATATCAAATGGATGTGAAAAATGCATTCCTCGATGGTAACCTTGATAAAGAAGTATATTTTGCTCAACCCCTAGGTTTTGAAGACCCAAAGCATACTAACAAAGTCTTCAGACTCAACAAGGCTCTCTATGGCCTCAAGCAAGCCCCGAGGGCTTGGTATGACACTCTAAAGGATTTCTTGAAGACCAAAGGTTTCAAACCCGGTTCACTTGACCTCACTCTTTTCACAAAATCTTATGATGGTGAACTGTTCATATGTCAAATATATGTAGACGGCATTATCTTTGGTTGCACTAACAAATGATACAATGACGAATTTGGCTACATGATGCGAGAACAATATCAGATGTCTATGATGGGGAAGTTGAAATTCTTCCTCGGGCTTCAAATTCGTCAACAACCAATAGCATCTTCATATCCCAGGAGGAGTACATCAAGGATTGCGTGAAGAAATTTGGCATGCAAGATTGCAAAGGCCTCAAAATTCTAGTGCCGACAAATTGCCACCTCTACACCGACGAAAATGATAAAGATTTTGATGAGAAGGTAGACCTCTCTCTGCACTACAACACTGCAACGCATAGCGAGTCCCAGCCAAGGGCAGAGCCATGATGAAAATGTGAGGGGGCATAAATGTATCTTTTAAAGAAAGTCTAGAGATGTGTAGGAACCAATGGGTAAATCATTTGCAAAACTAACTACAACTACATACATATAATTACTAAAATAATTTATCATACTTAATTATGACATGTTTATCGTCTAATTAACATTAGATTAATATTTACACAAATGAATTGATGTCATTTTTAATCTTCTTGAATAAATCTCTCCATTTGCTTCCCTAGCAATATCAAATAGTTGAAATTGTAAATAAATTGTACATGAAGGCAGGATTTTTTTATGGATTATACTCTCATACTTCTAAACTAATTTTACATAAGCTTATTCCATAAATCCAATAAATCAACCTAATTACTAATTGGTAATAATTCATATTTTCGTTAGACCTCCTCATTTTTGAGCATGGAACTTAGAGAAAGGACCAGAAAAAATGAGAAAAAAGAGAAACTGACAGTAAGGCTTACTGAAATAACATGCGGTGCCTCCATGTTTGGTTTTGGTAATTGATGACAATCTCTATGGACTAATGGTTGTCTTGAGTTATATTTGAAGGATTTTTTTCGTAGGCATTTCTTGAAGTCCATGTGTTGGTTTCAAGGAGTTTATGTGTTGACCAAGGCGTCATTCAAGGAATTATCATAAGATTGGTCATAGGGAAGACATGATATAAGGTTGATCAAGACTAAGTCAAAGAGTGAATCAAGTTGATCAACACACAAAGCGTACAAGATGTACCGAGAGGGATCAAGTGATCCCATGGTATGGTAAGCATTTGTACACTATGCTTTCTATACTAACCCATGGTCTACGTGAAAGTTTTGTGTGGGGTTAGTTATGTTTCCATGGGCTTGCGTCAAGAGGAAGATCTCATACAACCCATGGAGGATGGCATCAAGTGGTTATCGTCATCAAGGTTGCGGTGCACAAGTTCAAGCGGAGCATCACGATGAGATCATTCTTGAAGCTTGCCGTCCACTCTCGTGACAATGGACTTGTGAATATGTGCCGAAGAAAGGCTTACACATAGTGGAGTATGGGGAGCAATCAAGTAGTCTTCATCAAGCCAACACAATCAAGAAAGGTGGTACAACTTGAGGAAGTCAAGATCTTCATCACCTAGCTCAAGCGGACTTTGTGCAAGGCAAAGGTTTGCCCTTAGTTGGTTTTCTATTTTACCGGTCTCATGGTGGTAGTTGGGAGACCGGGCTATAAGATCAATTGTCGTACTATCAAGGGGGCTCTCAAGTAGGTAGCTTGATCGTATCGTTCGTAGAGAGCTCAAAACATTGCATGCTTGCATCATCTTTCTTGGTTCTTGTTTGGTGTTTATCTTTGTGAGTTTTAGAGCTTATGGTCATCTTCATGACAAGCTCGAGTTCATCGAAAACGGAGTTCATATGCATCTTCTATGATGTTTTTGAAGTTAGAGTATTTGTCGGTTCTTCATTCATAGAGGTTTCACATCTCTATATCATTGATATTTTTCTACTACCTCTTATCACTATATCATTGGCTGTTGGGATATTACTCGTCGTCATTTATCCAACAAGCTTGAGTTTGCTCAATTTGGAGCTTATATGCAAAAGTTATGGCAGTTCTAATTTTCTTGCTCCTTTTGTTTTGCTTGGGCAATTTTTCAGCGTGAGCGGCAGTACCTCTCCCCCGAGCGGTAGTACCGCTTAGGCGGTACTTCCGCTGACAAGTACCGCTTCCACTTCTGCTTATTTTTATGCTTCTGTTGCCCAATCCGCTTGAGCGATAGTAGAGCGGTAGTAGAGAACGGTAGTACCTATCCAAGCGGTAGCACTACTCCCCCGAGCGGTACTACCTCTCTAGTAGATCTACAACTCGTGTTTTTCCATTTTGTTGGGCTGTTTTGACCATGCAGAACGACTTGTGGGCATAACGGTTGGATTCTGGGGTGCCTATTTTAGGGGGCCTTCTTCTCCAATGGTCCCTATCCTTTTGAGCTCATGTTTGCCCCCCATTGTTGACCTTCTTCAAGCTTGCTATATCTCAATCCCTCCAATGATTCTTGCTAGTTCTTGAGGGAAAAGAGAGAGGAGACCTAGATCCACATTTCCGCCAATCACTTTCTCCTCTATGTGAGGGGAACCCCTTGGATCTAGATCTTGGAGTTCTTTGTGTTCTCTTCTTTGTTCTTCCTCTCATTTCTTCCATAGCATTAGTTGTTGTGGCAGGATTTGGGAGAGAAGGACTTGCACTCCATGTGCCCTTGCCATTGCATTTGATGCATCGGTTTGAGTTATCCACGATGATACGTGAAAGTGAAATATGAGAAGCTTATTACTCTAGGGTGTTTGGGCACCCTAGAGCTTGTTCCTCTTAGGTAGTTTGGTACCCTAGACGGTTGATGCGTTCGAAGCTCAATCATTGTGGTATAAAGCTCCGGGCAAGCATCACGGTCTCCAATTAGGTTGTGGCCCCAAGCAATTTGTACGGATTCCAGTGACCGCCACCAAGGGTTGCCAAAGTGTATGGGTTCGGTGACCGCCCTCAAGGGTCCCTTAGTGGAATCATGACATCCTGCATTGTGCGAGGGCTTGAGGAGATTACGGTGGCCCTAGTGGCTTTTTGGGAAGCATTGTGCCTCCACACCACTCCAAACAGAGATTAGAATCCGCAAGGGTGTGAACTTCAGGATACATCGTCATCTCTGCATGCCTCAGTTATCTTTTACCCGAGCCCTTTACTTATGCACCTTACTGTGTGATAGTCATAGTGTTTCATGTTATATATCTTGCTATCACATAGTTGTTTATATTGCTTAGCATAAGTTGTTGGTGCACATAGGTGAGCGTAGTTGTCTTAGGTTTTGTGCTTGACGAATTAAACGCTAGTTTTATTCCACATTTGTTCAAGTCTAAATCATAATTATTTTAAAGTGCCTACTCACCCCCTTTAGGGGACATCCATAATGTTTCACTTACCTTAATCGTGTCGTCGGGCCGATGGAGCACTATCACAACAATGATCTTCTAAGGACCGAATAATAGCAAGACGACCAGCCACCAATCGACCAACGTGGTTACCACAGATGCACGATTATCGTCGGAGATGAGCTGTCTTGGGAGTGTTGCGTGCCTAGGGCGACGGATGCACTGCAGAGTGCCACCTCCTTGTTTCCTAATCAAGACGTTTTTCCTTCGACACCTCCAATGCAACCTAGTAGCTTGTAATCATGCGGGCTTGCTCCTGCGGTATTAGGCTTGGTTGATCGGCTGATGGCTGAGTTGTTTTTTATACAATAGGCTGAGTTGTTTGTTTCTCTTATATGGACTTTAATTTTTTTAGGGAAAAATGAGTGGGGTACAAATACTATGGGCTGAGGGAGGGGTTGTGGCGAGTCGTATACTAATGGGCTAAACTGGTGGGCTCTAAAATCGAGTGGGGGGATTCGGCCCCACAGCCTGAATGGACGATCCGCCCAAGGTCCCAACCCCCTCTCGTCCATGGAGTGGTGGGTGGAGGAGAAGGAAAGCCGTGGCTTTTCGGCAGGGTGTGGTGGTGGCTACGGTTACTAAAGTGGGAGGCGGCTTTATCAAACAAAATTTGGTAATTCCACTTAGGTATGCATTAGTGAGTATCCTATATACCTAAGAGATCCATCTCACTAATCTATTTATCTAAACATGTAGGCTATCCATCATGCCTTCTTAGCAAAAATTGTTCCTAGGACAACCATGTCAGCAAAATGTCAAGAGAAAAAATGTTAGCTCCATCCTCCATGTCCGGTTCCATAGGAAACAAATCGTCCATCCGCTTCCCCGATCTCTTCTCATACTTGCGTTTCCTATTCCACCTCCAGTAACTTACGAGTCAATCAAGGGATTCCCCTTTCGCGGATGATGATTTATTACTCCCTCAACTCTCCTCTTTCTTGAGGCTGCATCACTCTCGATGCCCCCATCTGTCTCTCTGCGCCGCTCAAGCAGCGGGGCGGTGTACAACGCCTCTGCTCTCACCTCCTTGTGCAGACTCCATGCGCCTTTCCACGGGTTAGTCATTGCTGACAATCTAGCGCACGCAGTTCATCTACCGTTCTGGACACATTGTATCTGGTCGGCTGCCCTACCAGTATGAGCTCTGCCTCTGCCCCAGTTTGCTGATGCGGCTGCATCTTTTCTTCTTCCCCATTGGATGGAAACCCTGCTCTCAAACATCACCACACAAAGCTCCATGAGTAGCATGTCCATCCCATCTGTTACAGTGAGGCACTGGCCATGGAGGTGGATGAGCAAGCGTTCATGCCAACGCGGCAGAGGCGAAGATGACCCCCTCGCCGTTGTCAAGAAAAATGCCATGTAATCCCGGCTGTATTGTTCCAATTAGTTCTCCTTAATAAGATTCGGTTCCTAGATTTTGCAATAACATAGGCTATATCAGGTTCGTGGTACATTAAAATATATTTTCTAGATTCCTAATCGCTTCCTTGCAGGCCCTCTACTGAATTTTATACCAACGTCACAAGCTGGAGGTGGATGCATGCAAATTCTACACGAGCATCAAATTTCTTGATGTCCACTGATTATGTAATCAACACATGGCTTGGTGATGAGGTAAGCCTTGATGAATTTGTTTGAGAAATAGAACAACATTCAGTTAATTACTACAAGGAGCAATCATCAGTTGTGAAAGGCACTAAGTGTTTCATCCAAAAGGACAGAAGTATATATCAAGAAATATATACCTGACATTGACATCATGAATGTCAGGTACACACCACCATGTTTGGCACGACAAGATATATTGACTATTGATGCTGCTGAAATTGAATTTTGGTTGCTATGTGAACATGGTTAATAGTTCGTAATGATTCCAATCTGTATGATGCATGTAGATTTCATAGTCTATTCTTGGCATTCACATTGAGATTTTTTGCTCTGCACTCTGCTATGTGATCGAGTTGGTACCGAATCTACAATGCTAACACGTTCAAACCACTATTCAGATTTTGGATAACTTCCTATCATTCCTTCGCCCCATAAGCTAGAGTACATTTTGTCTGTAAATACCATTGTTCCTTTTTGTAGTGGAGGATCAGAAGCTAATGTTCGGCACATTCAACCTGGAAATGAGGTACTACTTTGATACCTAAAAAGGCTCGAGAGAAGTAGCCTAATTTAGGCAGGCGCTCTCACACACTAAGGGAACTGAATGTAGTTTTTGTTGTATGGTTTGTGTTGCTGCAATTCATTTAGATTAATTTTGGACATTGACTATTCTTTTACCTCATTACTATTTGTTTAGTTATGAGCATCAATACCAACATCCTAGGGCTGCATTAGTCTACTAAAATTAACTCGCTTCATCTCATGTTGTTTGTGTAGATCTTTGTTTTGTCATGTCGACAAGGTATTAGTTGAAAACCCAAACATGCTGCAAGTGAGGTGAGCTAATGTAATTTTTATAATGTAGTCAAAGGATGATCCATCTCCCTCATGTTGTTTCTACATTGTTTGTTTTGGCATTTACTTTTGAGTCTCTGATTTAAATACTATTTTCGATCATGTAAGAAAGCTAAATATTTATTTTGGTAGCACAATTTCTGTAACCATACATGTTACTTGATATAATGTTAGAGATGTCCTTCTTTCTCACTATCGGTTTGTTTTATATATCTGAAGTTAGTAGGATATGTAGCCTTCAAAGGAGGCTTTAGGAATTTTAGGCCATGTGAGACTCTTTCAGTTTTCATGCTTGAGCCCTAAGATTGTTTTGTTCTTTGAGATTTTGGACATAGGTATGCACAAGACAATATAATAATTGGCTTCCAAACCAAGCGGTACTTGAAAACATCATGAATTCATTCATATTATGTCCTATGTTCTGGTTTATACTTGCATTTTAAGCAACCTTTATCATCAATGTCAACTTACTCATTTCATCTGTTATTATCCTTATTGAATACAATGTTCAATCGTTAACTAATTACCATAATAGCAACTGAATTTTTCCATCTCTATTGTTGGTTAGCCTTATAACATTGAGAGATCAGGTCAAGGGTTAGACACCATGTATCTATGTCATTGTTAAGACTGCAAAATGTCTCAAGATTGCACAAAATAAGAAACAAAGCCGGTCTAGGCAACATCATAGGAGCCAATATGGTCAACCAGCCGACCCACGCTGCACTCGATTGCATGCTAGCCGTATGAACTGTAGGGCATCTCTTTAAAGGAGACCCTCAAAGCTAGTTACTACCTCCGTCCTGGTTTATTGGCCCCTTAGTATTTTGTGCCAAACTTTTATTTAACTAAGAAAATAATAATGCATGTCATCAAAAATTATATCGTTGAATCCGTATTTGAACATAGTTTCCAATAATATTATTTTTTGTTACATGCATTAACATTTTGTTAGTTAAATCTAAAGTTAAATTTAGCACAAAATACGAAGGGGCTAATAAACCAGGTCGCGGTAGTATATATGTTTGGATTATGGTGTCCAAAGACCATATTTGCGAACTTCTGTTATTCAACGAGGATCCTTATGGGTCCGCGGAGCGGTTTGAATGTTAATCTTTTCGCAAACCAGAAGTAACTTGGGGAAACTATGCAAGAGTCCGTTTGACCAACAAAAAGCAAGCATGTGGTCCTCCTCCCTTCTCTCTCTTTTCAACCGCACAACACACATATCCATAAAAAACAACCACATGCATACCCCCTCTCTCTCTCTTCTCACTTCTCTCAATTGGACGAATGAAGATTTTTTTTATGATTAAGCCTTGCCTCTCTCCCTCATCAAAGTCCACAGACCGGTTCCCACCCGTCCAGAACAGATATGGTGTCCGATTTAAAAGTCATAGTTGGAGATTCCCATATAGGGCTTCTTTGGATCACAGGATTAGAAAACAAAGGAATTCAAAAAATACAGGAATTTGACGGGATTGTAGGTGCAAAACAGAGGATTACAAAATAGAGGAAAACTATAAGAATGGTCATTTGGATGGAGCACAGGAAAAACACAGGAAAAGTGCCTCGATCCTACGCGAATCAGTGTAAAAAAGAGGTTATACTGGATGTTGAAATTCCTATAGGATTGAGGTGTAGGAATGCATCCATAGGAATTTTGGAGGTGTGGTTCCTTTGATCCAAAGGGCTTCTTTAGAAAAAAATCCAATGGATTGGAATCCTCCAATATTCCTATGAAAATCCTTCAATCCAAAGAGGCCCATAACCTTTTCGGTGTTGTATATGTACGATTGTAATTCATGCTATAACATGCATGTACTTGAGCTATTCGAAATGTAGTTACGCCTTGAGCGCCTCTCCTTTTTCAAAAAAGGAAAAATAATAAGTACGAGCTAGTAGTATCTGTGTGCGAAAATCCATATGATGGGAGGATGTGGTGATACGGGAAGTCACGTGCTCCCATGCTCTAGGGCTATCAGGGCCATTGGATCTGTGATCGAATGGCCAGCATGGGGCAGATGTGGACCAAAGTGTAATTTGAAGAATCATTGAGGGTTTTCAGTAAAAGCATGCAACCTTTCCCACCGACCGACACTGACCATTAGAGCAACTCAAACAGGCCGACCCAAACGGACACCGCTTTTATCCGCTTTTCGTCCGTTTGAATCGGCCAGGCGGACGTGCGCGTCCGCATTCTGAAATGGGTCAGCTTGGCCGCCCAACAGGGGGGCAGACCCAAATGTGCCGGCATGCAAAAAAAATGGTCGCACAAAATAAACTTAAAATAAACATAATTAAACACAAATGATCGGTCAAACGCCGACCGAAGTCCACTTAAACATAATTAAACATTAACTAAAACATTAAAAAAAATCTGCGCTCGCCTTCTGCCGCCCCGCACGCTGCCTAGATGTCGTCGGCCTTGCCCTTGCCCTTGGCGTCGACGCCGCCGTCGCCATCGCCGGTGAGGTCGATGAAGACGGGAGCAGGGCCTACCCACCCGAACACCGCCTGGTACGCTGCCAGACAGCCTCCTCCAGCGTCTGATGGGGCGGCGGCATTGCGGCTAGCCGCGCGTGCTCCTCCTCCTCCTCGAGCCGGAGCGCCTCGTCGTCGTGCGCCCGCTGTCTCCGCAGAGCCGCCAACATCGGGATTTGCTGGGGATCCAAATGCCAATGGTACGGCAACGTCATGTCGGGGTAGGGGAGGGGTTGCCTGTACTCCTAGTGCCACCGCGCTTGGTGCACCGAGATGTGCAGGCGCCGGCGTTCAGGGCAAAAATGCACCGGCGGTGGAGGGGGAGGGGGAGCACGGGAGGACGAGGTGCCGGGGGTGCCCTTGCCCTTGCCCTTGCCATTGTTGCCGAGGATGCCATTGCGGCCTAGGGTTTCCTGTCGCCGGCGAGG
>NC_041381.1:395185708-395188474 GCF_002162155.2 Triticum dicoccoides
AGGCCGGCCCCCCGCCGCACGCGTGCTTAAAAAAGAACGCTTCCTGAGGCTGACAAGTGGGCCCGTTGTCGGTGGTCATCATAAATAAGACGACTGGTGGCGGTTGGGTGGCCTATAGGTGAGGACGTGGCGGACGCCAAGGAGACGCACGGCACGTCCGCTTCGCATCCACGCCGACGCATTCCAGGCGCAATTTGGGCAGGAAATTGGTCCACGCGAACTTCAGGCGGAAGCGATTTGCGTTTGGGTCGCCGTGTTGGGCCTCCACTTTTGTCCACATCAACCCAAACGGATGCAGGTGGACAAAATAGATCGTCCCATTAGAGTTGCTCTTAGATCAGTGATCCAACGGTTGGGCAGCTCTGGAGCACGGGAGCACGTTAGCCCCCGTATCGGCTGATACTCCAGTCTGGTGGATAGACGTGTATTTACATAGACATGACTACTTGGAAGTCGCCATCAACTCGGCGTGCTGCGCTCACCAAGGGCTAGGCAAGCTAGCTGCACGCAAAGGCTGCTGCCGCACGCTTATGTTGACTTCTGGTGCTCATGGTTAATACTTCCTTCTACCTTTGTGCTGTCAATCAACCGCTATGACCGACGAAACCTACTCACATAAAATAGTACTAGCTAACTTCTGAATTGTCAGGTGTATTATTTCTCTCCTGATTTGGAAGGATCATCATCGATTCATCAGTAATTACTCGTCTAATCAGTGTTGTAGCAAGGCACATCTCAATCCTAAATCTTCTCACGTGCATATGGGGACATCTTTTTTGAAACTTAACATGTGGGAACATTTTTGTTTGAAAAACATATACCTTTTGGGTTTTATTAAACAAGACGACACCTTTTGGGTTTTATTAAACAAGACGGGGAATTTCTCATGAAAGTTTCAGATAAAGGCATGAGGACCAGATCTAATAATTATTTTTCATAATATGTCTCTCATCAAGTGCCGTTACCCCTTCAATTACCGCGCATTCATTTTCACGCATTGTTACCACATTATGCTTAATTGGCTCCATGTATATCTTCTCCTCGCTCTTTATCTCTTTTCTAGATTGTAAGACACAAAGCTTCCCATTACCTTGAGGCCCAAATCTTCTTGGCTATTGTAGTCCTCGTGATATATACAAGGCCAAACTTTCAACTCTGCTAAAACTGTGGTCCTTGTAAAATTCTGCTAGACGGCGGAGGATATTTCATGAAGCACAAGGAAAATGTTTCAACACGTCAAGACGATCTAATCCGTCAGCAAACAAATGTATTTAGGCAGTAGCATATATTTGAGGATATTCGTTTAATGATTATCCTTGATCGAGCTTATTTATGATTTCATGTTGAACCTGATAAACGGACAAATATACAGTCTTTTCAAAAACATGAAACAAAAGTTTTCCCTCGCATCTCGTTCACTTTTTACCTTTTTGTTATTCCGCAATCCCACACAAAAGATGAAGAGGGGCTCAAACACAAACCAGGAACATAAACAGAGTTCGGCCACCTTCGCAACCTTCTCCCTTCTATAACCAAGAACATAAACAGAATTCGGCCACCTTCGCAAACTTCTCCCTTCTATATTTATCCAAAGGTCAGGTACACGGTTCGCTTGATTTATTTTTCGTACATGTTGACACAAGAGAAAAGTCATTGTAAAATTTTAAACATGAGGAGCAATGGAGCATGCATGCATCTAGTCCAGACTGACACCATGGATCCCAGAAGATATTGCTAGCTGCCTGTCGGCGCAGATTAAGCTTCAACCTGCATTGTCCTCCAGCAAAGTAGACCTGTACTACAACTGCACTGTACTACCACTAGTATACTCCACTCTTGTTTTTTGTAGGTAATAGTAAATGAAAGACCAAAGGAACGGGGCCAGCTCGTGTAGCATTAATCACTCTGGTGGTCTGCTCCGGTTTCCACTTTCGACCCGAGCCCAAACGAGGAGCATGGAGGGCTGACTGGACCCTACCCCGCTTGACCGCTTGACCGCGTGAGGAAGAGAGGAGACCACACCCCGGCATATAAAAGCCTCCACTCGCAGCGCCCCTTTCTCCTCACCGCGACGCCGATCGCTCGAGCCTCGAGTTGATTGATTCCTGCACCCCCACACGAACCCCAAATCCGTCATTTCTTCCCTCCCCCACCCCAGGAACCCTAGCTTTATCTCATGGACGGGGACTCAATGCCGGTCGCCCTGCCGCCACCGCCGGAGGAGGAGAAGGAGCAGCAGCAGCAGCAGCCGGCGGCCGATGCGATCCCGCTCCAGCCTCTCGAATCGGTGAGTTTTCTTAGGCTCCTCCTTTGGGCATGTATAGCTAGTGCTTGCTTACTTAGTTAGGGTGTGTTTCGTTCTTTGCATCTCCCTCGCGCCTCGCGTTGTGCCCGGGTGAAGGGAAGCGAGCGCCGGCCCTACAACGAGGGGAGGCGCTCGCTGCGAGCCCTCATGACCGCGCCGCGACCCCGGTCGGCGGCGGGGTTCTTTCGAGCTCGCTGGCATCTGCTGCAAGTACCCAGGGGCGGTGCTGCGAGCTCGCCATCGTCCTCCAAGCTCACTGTCGGGAGGGGGGAGTGGAGGTGCGTTGGTAGGGGATCGACCGGCGCTGATCATCGCCCTTTGTATTTTTGATTGAAAGGGGAGGGGTGAAATTTTGAGGGAATTGATTCACAGAGAACATCTTAACCCTTCATCATAACTTAAATTGCAATCTCTTCACTAACACAATAGCTATGCGCAGTGGCGGAGCTAGACATAATTAG
>NC_041381.1:395188659-395189159 GCF_002162155.2 Triticum dicoccoides
ATTTGGAATTTGGGCCAGCGATTTTAATGTCAAGAAAGGAACAACGGAGGGAATTGGCTTGCCGGAGAAGGCTACCCCATTATCTATTCTTAGGGGTGGGGGGGGGCAAGTTTGCGGGAAAAAACCGGTCATCATGGGGGTTAGAGGGATGGCCGGGGGTGGCGGCAGCACGACGGTGGGTGGCGATTGAGGGGACTGCGGGCGGTGAGGCGGTTGTGGGAGCGCTGCCGGCCGAGGGCGGTGGCAGCACGGCGGTGGGTGGCGGTTTGAGGGGAGTGCAGGAGGCGAGGCGGTTGCAGGAGCGCTGCCGGCCGTGGGCAGTGGAAGCAGGCGGTTTGGCCGGCGGTGGTGGGTGAGGTTCAGATCTAGGTCGTGAGGAGGAAGACGATGGACAGTGTTTTTAGATATAATGTGAGTGGTAAAATGTGAGTGCTTGGGGGGCGAAAGGTAAAATGTGAGTGCTTGGGGGGCCAAAAGCTAAAAAAGTTCTCATCTAAGTC
>NC_041381.1:395189296-395230034 GCF_002162155.2 Triticum dicoccoides
GCCTGAATTTGGAATTTGGGCCAGCGATTTTAATGTCAAGAAAGGAACAACGGAGGGAATTAGCTTGCCGGAGAAGGCTACCCCATTATCTATTCTTAGGGGTAGGGGGGCAAGTTTGCGGGAAAAAAACGGTCATCATGGGGGTTAGAGGGATGGCCGGGGGTGGCGGCAGCACGGCGGTGGGTGGCGATTGAGGGGACTGCGGGCGGTGAGGCGGTTGTGGGAGCGCTGCCGGCCGAGGGCGGTGGCAGCACGACGGTGGGTGGCGGTTTGAGGGGAGTGCAGGAGGCGAGGCGGTTGCAGGAGCGCTGCCGGCCGTGGGCAGTGGAAGCAGGCGGTTTGGCCGGCGGTGGTGGGTGAGGTTCAGATCTAGGTCGTGAGGAGGAAGACGATGGACAGTGTTTTTAGATATAGAAGAAGAAGATCCGGTGGTTGCTTTTCTATCCAACGGCTGGGAACAAATCGATTGACTCAGATTCTAAATTTAGTCGATTGTCCCTAGTCATTCCCCTTCACTAATCTGTCATGAATTTCCCCTAACCAAACAAGGTAATATATAGGTATATTAAATTCTCAAAAATAATACCCATTCGATGTCAAACAGAGGACGGAGACTAAAATGTCACATCTCATGTCTATCTCACCATAACTCCCTCCTCTTAACTCATACTACACATGCAATGCGGTTATTATACAAAATCTCATGGGTAGATTTTGGTGTTCATTGATTATTTGCAGGATCTGGGTCAGGCGGTCAAGGAAAACAGGGAGAAGACTTCACAAAGTCAAAGTTCATCTCAGGTAGTAGTGTATTATAATATTATAATTGTAGTTAAAAAGGCGTCCAAAGACCAAAGTCAACATACCATAGTTTTGCGAGTTTTGCTTCGGTACACCCCTTAGAAGTTTGCGTGAATGTTAAAGTTACTTAAAAAGCCATCGTCATATCAGCCCGTGGATCAAACGAGTATTGAATAGATTGATTTGGAGTCAAAAGACTATACTCCCTCCGTTAGAACATAAGGTGCATCATTTTTGTGCAAGTCAAATTTATGTATGTTTGACCAAGGTTATAAAATAAACTATCAACATCTACATGACAAAATAAGTAAAATATGAAAAACTTTTCATGCTGGATTTAATGATACATTTGGTATTGTAGATATTGATGTTTTTTCCAAAAGCTTGGTCAAAGTTGCACATGATTGACTTTTGAAAAAACTAATACACCTTATATTTTGGTATGGAGGAAGTATTATGTTTTTTTATTGAAGGGGTACCTTCTAATCTCCACCTTTAATATGCATCAAAATCCGTAAACTTGCATCTTTTGCCTTTCCTTTATTGCTGTTGCTTGTCTGTGGGGATTGTCAAATAGTTCTATTTTTTTCCCAAAAAGGAAAAAAGTTAGTTCTATTCTAAACTCTTTTCGTGTACCAATTTTATCCAACGTGGCACACGCTCCCTCTATCTCTCACCCCCAGCACTACATCTATACAGCTATCATTTCACCTATGTTTGTTCTCCAGGATACGAACTTTCGGAACCATGCTCAAAGAGGTAGTTTTGCAGACGAAGATATAAAAATTCTTCTTAAATGTGCAAGGCAGTGCAATCCGATGGTAAGCCATATATGTTCTTTTTTCATATACAGTATAATTCCGTACTAGAGTTTCTTACAATCGCAGGGCAAACACAACTATTCATATTACGCTAGAATCAAAACCTTTGTGAAATTTGATTGTCTATGACTATAATTGTGATATGGGAAAAGTATATTTTTTGTCCCTGAACTCTTTTCAAAGTATAGAAATGGTCCCTCAACTTTGAAACCGGCAAACGTTGGTCCCTCAACTTTTTAAACCGGATTTGTTTAGTCCCCTCACTCAACAAAAGTGGTTTTTATGATGACTTGGCATAGTTTTGACCAGTCTTCGCCCATGTGGCAATTTTCTTCTTCCTTCACATTTTAACTCTGTTGGGCATTTGGTCGAGCGGTTGGCGCGCGCCGAGCAAGAGGAGCAGAGGTGTGTGGCTCACGGGACCAGCAGGGCCGACTGGACGAGGTGGGATTGTGCTCACGGGTAGCAGCGGCGTGGGCGCGTGGCGGCTTGGCCTTGGCGGCGAGCCTGTAGCACCATGGATGCATTGCCGAGCAGCTCCCAGGTCGTGCACTGCATGTAGGCGGCAAAGTGCCAAGGTCGGAGGTCGTCCGTGTTGTATCTTGCACACCAGGACGCCCGGCTCGAAAAGCATCCCCTCGGTCGGGCGGACCACGTCAAACCTGTGTCGTCACGCTCCTGCTGCGCGGACACGGCGACCACGCTGGGTACACCCGGCCAACCGACGGTCCGATGCAAGTTCTGGCAAAGGCTCGCCGTGCGCGACCAGTACCTCGTACTCAAGCTCTACAAGAGGATGATGCTGGGGCGGTCAAGCTCGTCGACGTCGGTGACGAACATAACCTGGGCGCCTGAACCGGCGAGGAGATGTTTAGCGTCGCTGGCAAGGCGCACGTACTTGTGGATGCTCGCACAAGGTCGTGAACTCCCGATCGTATTCGCAGGTGAATGCAAGCTCTGCCGAAAGACAATACGCATGTACAGACCTGCTAGATCCATTCCCTCATGAAAAAGCACATACCTACACACAAGTAGTACCGACGTCGCCATGTCCGAACCGGCAAAACTAACCTAATCGTGATTAACCTAATCATGGGCATTTTCAGCTGCCGACGGCATGGGCACGATTCGATATGCAGATCAGGTGCGAGATTGATGAGTTGTCGTCTGACGTAGTGCGAAGTGGACGCGGCCGGCGAGAAACGCTGCAGAGGCCGTCGACGATGGTGAAAAGTGAAAACTCCTGCTCACTGAGCGTGCCATCGCCGTGCCAGAGTTCCTCAGCCGCCTGCACCCTCTGCGTGCACCGCCCAAGCCACATAAGCTCAACACCTCCCTCCTTCTCCTACTGCTCGGCGCGTGCCAGCTATTTGACGAAGAAGCTTGCCACGTGGGTGAAAACCGGTCAAAAACATGCCAAGTCAGCACAAAACCGCTTTTGTTGAGTTTAAGGGACTAAACTAATCCGGTATGAGAAGTTGAGGGACCAATGTTTGCCGGTTTTGAAGTTGGGGGACCATTTCTATACTTTGGGAAGAATTCGGGGATGAAAAATATACTTTTCCCTTGTGATATTGATATCTAGTCTGTTTGATTTTGACATCTTCCACTTCTATCTTCTGCCGGATAACAAGCTTGATTATGTTGATACTTCGTGCTGTTCTCGTAATCTTATCTGTGGAGAGAGCTATTACCGTGTGGTAAGCTAGACTTGTGCCACATTTTCACGTGTTGCTATATTTTTTCCCTCTTACATAAATCAAGTATGATGGATGTGTTTGTATTACTGGTTTGCCTGGCTCTCGTAGGGTGCCGCATTAAGTAATCCTGAGGGGTGGACATGTTTCGTTAATTGCATTCTCCAGTGTGTGGTTCACACTGTTCCTCTGGTGTTGAAGCTTCAGAAAGATGATCACACAGATGCATGTCCCGGTAAGGCATTTAGTCCAGTTCACTTTTGTTCTTTAACTGTCTTCCTGTTGAGCATCTATTCTATCGACTGCCGTGCTTCAACTAAGATTTTAATATTTTGCTAGGTGCCTCTGGCAAATTCTGCTGTTACTGCTCCCTAAAAGTCCATGCTGATGAAGTTATCAGTCTCTCTGGGGCTGTTCTTTACCCAAAGAAGTTTGTCGAACACCTGAAATGTAGGTGCTTATATTATCAGAAATTTCTTTTGTTGTAGTGCTCGTCTTGTTTACCTATGTTCTATGCATTTACACCTTCAGTGTTTTAGCTGTCATATTCTCGTTATTAGAGAACTGCGACATTTGGAAGTACATCATTGCAGTTATGTGCTGAACTCTGTTGTTCAAAAAATTGTTGCAGTATTTTCAGAAAATTTCCGGTGGGGAGGGCACCAAGACGCCCATGAATTCCTCCGCTGCTTGCTTGATAAATTAGATGAGGACTCTGTCCCTCCCAGGTCCCCATCATGTGAGAAACCCTCTTCAATTGTCACACAGGTTTTTGGAGGACAGCTAAAAAGCCAGGTGTGCCTGTTGATCCTCACTACAACTTGGTCAATATCATTCAGACTTACTCGTGATACTTAGTATTTTTTTTGCTTGTGCAGTTGCATTGCCCAGAGTGCAACTATTGCTCAGACAGATTGGAGCCTTTCCTTGACCTTAACTTGGAGGTTATCCCGATGGCCACTGTCATGGATGCACTAAAATCTTTTACCAAGATTGAGGTGTTTGAAAATTACGGTTGTGATGGGTGCAAATCTCGTGTGAACATGGAAAAGCAATTAAAGGTGGAGCAGGCCCCAGAAGTTCTTGTAATCCAGCTCAAGCGGTTTCAAAATTTTGGAAGTCATATAACTAAGATTGAAGACTGCATGATGTATCATGAAGAGCTGGACTTAAACCCATTCATGAGCTCCCCGGATAATGTGAGTTCATTTTCTTCTCATTTGATCAAATTCCGCATGCACCCAAGTATATGGCTGATGCACACTATGTGGCTGCAGAAACCTCAGAAATATGATTTGTATGGAGTTGTAGAACACGAGGGTGCTCCATCAAATGGTCACTATGTTTGTTATATCCGTTCCTCACGAACTAATTGGTTTCACTTCAATGATTCTAAGGTAATATGTTTACAGTTAGTACTCCCTCCGATCCAAAATAAGTGCCGTGGTTTTAGTTCAAATTGTATCTCTCGTTCAGTTGCATGGTTCTAAACTTCTACAGTGCAGGTTATGAAAATCAACGATGTCATGGCTTTGGAGAGTGAAGCATACCTTCTATTCTATGCGAAGCAAGGTTCATCCCCATGGTTCTCTACCTTACTTAAGAGAAAAAACTACGTTTCCGGTGACACTGAGGAGGGTAGTTACAGTAGCAGTAGCAGTGAAGATGACTATTATCCTGAAGGCCTGTCTTGGCATAGTAAGTGTGATATTTTCTTTTTATTAAAATAAAAAAACTGAATTTACTATCTATGACAGCTGTTAGTGGTAACATGATATCTATTGACAGACACTTTTGTTATTATCTGTACTCGGTTTATATTTTTACCTGTACTGTCAGTCAGTCAGCCGTGAGATGTTTTTGTCCTGTTTGCAGATGATGGCGACAAAACCAGATAGGCGACGAAAGAAGAAACAGATCTGCAGCTTAGACAAATAATATCTATGCAAAAAGAGAAGTGCGGCGAGAGAGAGATTGAAGAAAAAGCGAAGGCAGAAGGAGACAGCAGCATCCAAACTACTTGTCCTGAAAGCTTGTCTTGGCGTAGTGAGTGTTATCCTTCTAAATTTTAATGAAAAATCAAACTGAAATTTCCTTGCACGAGTAGCGTACAGCACATTGCTAGTGTCTGTAAGGTTCTATGTGCATCGTATGGGTCTCCGCTCCTAGGTTGTGTTGGTGGCTGGTGTTTTACATGGCGTATCTTCTTGTTGTATAGAGGGAGCTGATGTCAAGGGCTCTGATGATTCTCCAGCTGGACCATTGCTCGGACCAGTAGGCTCCAACTCTCACAGCATTGCTAAGGGCAAGTGCATTGATAAGGCTATTGTTCAAGAGGAAGCGACGCCAGACGAGCTTTTGCAGCATTTGAAAGAGAAGGTGCCTAGCATATTTGCCAAAGCTTTCGAACACATGCATATGTCTCTTGCACTTTCAGAGGCTTCAAAGAGAGAGCATGTTGCGGAAATGCATAACGGTAAGTTAACTTTATGGATCTTTGCAGAATTTACTTGAAACTTAGTATGCGATTTAAGTGGTAAGTATGCATTGTTATATTAATACACATAAGTGCATGCAGGTTGGTGATGCTAGCTGCATGTTCACCTGTAGAAGAGTTGTGTAGAACTTCATTTTTGTTGTAGGGTTGGTTGTAAACATCGTGCTAGAGAATATCATCAAGATGGACTAGAGTAATCACGTCAGATCAGTGGTGTAGTTGGTAATCACGTCAGATCGACAATCTGCAAGGTAGGATGTATTGACACTGGGAGCCAACGGTTGCTTGAACCAAGCAGATCACGTAATTACGCAGCCCCCCGCCTAATACAGTCTATTCTCACTAGATCACTGTACACGGTACCTGATTCTAACCAAACGCCTTGTTTGTTCATTCAAGGACAATTGGCATGATTCATCCCAGTATAGCGCAACCACTGTTAGGACTTCTTTGCTTGTACCGTCAGTCAGTCAGTCATGAGATGTTTTTGTCCCGTTTGCAGATGATGACGACAAAACCCGATCAGCAAGGAAGCGCAAGTGGGAGTGGGACAACAACCTCGAAGAAGAAGAAGAAGAAGAAGAAGAAGAAGAAGATGATGATGATGTTGAAGAAGAACCATACTACTATGTCTACTCGGACTAATTATCTTGGGTGAAAACCTAGATTCTGGCCATGTGCTTGGATCCGGTGACAGCGGCGCTTGAGTGTCGCTCCTTTTCTAAAGGCGTTTCTGTTGAACAACTTCGTCATTTATGTGGTGTCATGACATGGTTGGTGCGGATATGGTCATTGTTGTAGTTTGCCAATCGCATATCACCTTTTCCTTGCCTACATATATCTTTGGTCTTATATGACTTTGCTAATTTTTGGTGTGTTTTCGCGTGTGTGAGTTGGTGTTAACTGTGTGCATCCTAGCTATACAAAGACCGAGTGTGTGCTCATCGTGTTGTGTGTCTTTTTGATGCTCCATTTTGAGCAAATAAAATCCACTTTTGTCGAAAATACCTCAAAAATCAACACTTTGTCAAAACTATCATGATACAATGTGATAGAATGGTATCTCGCTAGCCATTCTGAAGACCATGAATGCAGAGCACTTTTAAAGTTCAAGCAGCGACTAAACATTAAAATTCGGCATAGAAAACATCCAGTCATGCTCCATCTACGATTAATTAGACCAAATGCATGTTAAACTAAGAATGTCAATAGCGCTCTTTTTGTTGGTGCTTGAATGAGAAGGTGATGACTCAACAATAAAAAAAAGAAGGGCCCTTCATAGAGGAAAGCATGGATTTGCTTATGTACTAGAGCTCATTGTTTAAAACAAAGAAGATTTTATTTTCGGAGGTGTACTTTGACTGTTTGACAACCGAGAATCATGCGAGAGTGGTTTCCATGATTAACACTTCCTCTCCACCATTGTCTTTCCAAAAACTATGGCTAACCTAATTCACGGGTGCCTGTCAATATTCCTCGGAGAGTAGTACTTTTTATTTGTTTAATTAATTCAGGACTAGGCATCTCATTTACTAGCTTCTTTTGCAATATTAAAACAAATAGATGACATACTTGTCAGAGAGGAACACACCATTTATCATAGAAGATGACGCTCTCTCCCACCGCTCCATGAGCTTTACGGGCACACAAAACAGGTATTCGTTTGAAGATTTAGAGATGACACGTGCGAAACAGGTATTTATAGCATTACTTTGTTTTAGGATTTGGATGCACAAACAGTATTTCTGCTTAGTACATGCAAAAGCTAGCAATAGACTCGAAAGCGACTAACTAGAAAGACACAACAGTCATAATCATGCATTCTGAATAACCAACATTGAATGGTAGCATGGTGAGGATATAAACATGTTGAACATAAATATCATAGAAGCAAGATTGGATTTGAATCAATTACATGCGTGAACATGTATCAAGTCAACCAACTTAAATTCTTCAGAGGAGGATACCATCCTAACATATTGTGCATCATAATCAATTGAATACGTGTTGACATCAAAGATAACATAATATCCACTCCTAACTAATTAATTATTCCATAAGAAAACATGAACTCTAATCATTCACACACATCACCCCCCCCCCACGCCGCTCCCGCGAGCAGACGTGGGAACCCTAGCCCGCCGGCTCCTCCCCGTCCCCTCCGCCCCCTCCCTCGCTGCCGCCTAGAGGTGCCGCCAGGCAAGGCCTGGCAGGTGTAGGCGACAACGGGGCCACTTCTTACCCTCTGCATGGATCCTCGGCTGGTGCTGGTCGGCTGGCAACCAGAGGCGCCAGGCTATGGCGGGGCCCGACGACGCGGCTTCAGGTGCGCTCGGTGGCGGCGGTGGTGGCTCAATGCCCCCTTGGCGCCTAGAGGTGGCGCGGTGTTTGCGGGTGCTCTGCTTCGATGGATGTGAGGTGGCTAAATCTGGCGTGGGGGCTGGTGGCCGCGGTGTGTGCGCGTTGCGACCTGGTCAGCGGCGGGCGACACGGGAAGGCGTCTTCGAGGCTCCTCAGTTGCTGGTGGTGGTAGCTCCGGCTCTCCACTCGGCGGGTGGTGTTGCGGTTCATGGTCCGGCGGTGGTCCGAGACAGCGACCATGGCGGGGAGACACATGAGGTGTCTGTGGGGGGCTGGTCAGGAGGGATGGGGGGCTAGTAGTGGCCCTCCGTCGCCGGCAGGGGTGTCCCCGTGGATTCGTTCCGCTCCTCTCCTCCCCCTCTCCCAGCCTAGTGTTGCGTGGTCTCTGGTATGACGTTCTTCGGGCCTGGACGGTCAATGGCGGCTCCGTTGGTGGTTGGGGTTCGGTAAGATCAAAGTCGGTGCCTTGCTTGGTCGTGGAGTTGTAGGATGGTAGGGCGGCGGCCCGAACTATGGGAGGCGTGGCGTTTGTGGGAGGAGCGTGCGACTCATGTGCGGGGCGGGCAATCATGGTTAAGCGGGTGGCGTGGTTACGGGTGGTCGACGGTGCTAGGGCTACAAACGAGTCCAGTTCGAGGGAGTTGGATTATGCTTAGCTCAACGTATACTAAAATTTGAGCGAGCTCAAACCAAGCGAAGCTCGAGGTTGAGTTGTAGAAAGTGGCTCGTGCCCAGCTTGTAATGATATCGGCTCGATCTCAAGCTATTTTCGAGCTAAATAAAATAATACTTTAATAATGCAACACAAAATTTCAAAAGGTAGACCACAACATAACATAAGATACCATTACATATTTCAAATTGTTATCTCTCAACTGAAGACTAGTACTTAATAGTAAGAGATCGTGGATGTAGCAAAAGAAAAGCAAAGGTGCATTTGCTCTTGAACTTGGGCTAAAATAATATGATATTTAACACATGTTTGACCACATATCACAATGGGGATAAATTTTCTCTGCAATTAATTAAGCTTCAATATTTGGTAGTAGGTAAAACGAAGAAAAATCATACACAACATACATCGTATTTTTTTCACTATATAAGTATATATATGGTAAAAATTGCCTCATTTCTTTTTATAGATCAAAATTATTTAATATAATTATATGATATCGGGCTATTGAGCTAAAATTGAGCGAGCCAGTATTGGCTCAAGATCAGCTCGTTTCTTAGTCGAGCTACATAAAGTGTTCATACTCTGCTCATTTCTTCTCAAATCGAGACAAAATACGAGTCGATCTCGAATAGCTCACGAGCCTCGAGCTTTTCTTATAGCCCTAGCCGCCAGCACCCCGACTCTTCTGCTCCCTTTGCCACCATCACCTCATGCCACCGGGCAAAGCCAGCAAACGGCCAGCGGCAGCAGGATTTGTTGGGTAGAGTCATGCTTGGTTGGTTGCCCATGCTAAATACCCATTGATAGTCCCTGCAAAAAAAAAATACCCATTGATAGGTTATATCTTGCCAGCCTCTACAGAAATTGTCAAAGTTAAGTTTTGATATTGTCATATTGGCAAATATCATGTTCGATAGCAAATTTCCGTGGCTCTTTTGTTAGCCAACCGTGGCTTGGCACGTTACTAAAAGCTCTTGCATCCCTAAAAAAAAGCTCTTGCATCTCGCAATAAAAGAGGAACCTGTAGCATTCCCTGAAAAAAAAAAGATGGAGGAAGCTGTAGCTTGTAGCGACCCAAAGGTCCCAAACGCGAGAGATAAGGACGAAGAGGACGCGACGAGAACGAGACCCGAATGACCCGGCCAGGTCACGGGTGGGGAGGACTCCGACCGCGGCATATAAAGTCTCTCGCCGCCTCCACCCACGCAGCGTCGCGCCCGTTCCGATTTCCTCCGCGACGACGCGCCACCCCGCCCACCCCCCACCCACCGCGCGCACCACTCCCCAAACCCCCGCAAAACCCTAGCCAGCTCCCATGGCTGCGGACGACGGCGACGCCACCACCGTCGTCGCGCCAATGCCGTGCCCGGAGGAGGAGCGCGAGCAGCCTTCCCATGCCGCGGACTCCCCCGTCGACCCAATGACGGCGCCGCCGCCGCCGCCGCTGCTGGAGGAGGAGCAGCAGCAGCAGCAGCCTCCCCATGCCGCGGATGCCCGAGTCGACCCGATGACGCCGCCGCCGCTGGAGGAGGAGGAGGAGGAGCAGCAGCAGCCGGGGGAGCGGACTACCACCGCCGCGGACGCGGTCGTCGCTCCAATGCCGCCGCCGCCGCCGCTGTCACAGCCGGAGGAGAAGCAGGAGGAGCAGCCGGTGCCCGCCGCGGCGCTGCCCCAGCCGCTCGAATCGGTAGCCGCCTTGCTGTGTGTTTAGTCTAGTCCATGCTTGCCTCGCGCCCGATCTCCTTCTATTTTGTCTGTTTAGTCCTGTTCTATCCCTCGATCATCGGGCAGTTCCGATCGTGTTTAATTACCTGCGGCGGGCTTAAGCGGGCGCTAATTAATCCGCTGGAATATCTTGTCCTCTTATTTTGCTTCCCTGCGCTCGCCGCTTTAGTTCCACCCTAGATATTTTACCCGTGGCCTCCGCGCGCCTGATCGGGATGGCGTCGCGGCAATCTACATAGATTTCGAGTTCCTCACGCGTGTTTGCTTCGTTAGCTGTGCCTGTGCGCCCCTTTGATTACCCCTAGATAGGTATAGCTACTTTTGCGATTCCAGGGTTTTAATTTCCCCAAATTAATTTCGACGGCTACCCCTTGATTTGGCACTAGACTAGATGGTAGCTTGATTTCAAGTGTCCATCTTCGTTGTGGTTTGGTGCTTATTTGATTGGTCCAGATTTGAATTTGGTGGTTAGTTTGGTTTGCTGCTCCGCAACTCTTGCAATGCTGCGTATTTCCAACATTAACATCACTAATCTGGTGCCTGGGTTCTGGATGATCGGTTATTGCAGGGTCCGGCTTCAACCGAGGAGGGACACAAGGAGACATCAGAAGATAAAAATCTCTTCAAGGTTCCAGGTCCAGCCGATGAGGGACACGAGGAGACATCAAAGGGCAAAATTCCCTTCAAGGTTCCAGGTCCAGCCGATGATGGACACGAGGAGACATCAAAGGACAAAAATCCCTTAAAGGTTCCAGGTCTGGCAGATGAGGATGACTGGGAGACCTGTCAAGACCGGAAGCTCTTGCGGCTTCTGGGTCGAGCAGATGAGAGATACCACAAGGGGATCGGGCAAGGCCGACGTCCTGAGGATGATGTATGCATTTCATAATTGATGCATTTGCTAATTTCTGTCAATTCTTGTTTGAAGCTGTCATTTTGTTTGCTACTGGTACTGTGCAGTTATCACTAAATGCCACTTTGGTTTACCAATTTTATCTAGTGTGGCATGCACTCTCCCTCTATCTAACAGAAACTGGAAGCTCATGCACTCCAATATTTACATAGTAGCTAACATTTCAGTTCTGTTTGTTCTCCAGGATTTGGAGGATTCTTGTGGTTGTTCCCACTATAGGAGGTCGCGCTTTTGTTACCGTCATGAACAAAGAGATCCTAGATATTACGATCATGAACTTCATTGTGGCGGATTTCGTCGGAACTGTTATCCGAATTGGCATCATAGTGCACATCTTGGAAATGGTTATCCCGATTGGAATGGTTACCCAGGTCATCCACATCGTGGCTACGGCTACCCAGTTGGACGATTTGATCAAGATTGTATGGATCTGTACAATCCGTGTCTGATGGTAGGCACAACCTATTGCTTCTTTTGTATATACTATTGACTGTGTACTAATATTCCTGATAATGACAAGATATTGAAGTAATTCATTTTATGCTATCATCCAAACATTCATGACATTTCATTGTTTGCACTTGTGATATTTTGATAATATCTTAGTCTGTTTGACTTGGACATCTTCCACTTTTGTCTTCTGCCCTAGGATTCTTGGGATGACAAGCTTGTAGATACTCAATGCTGTTCTTGGTACAAACTGACTCGTGGAAAGAATGATTTCCCTGTGGTAAGCTAGACATGTGCAACATCATGCTTGCGATGCTTCATTTCCTCTCAGATCAAGTAAATGTGTTTGTTTTACTGTTTGCATTGCTTTCATAGGCTGCATCGCTAAGTAATCCTGAAAAGTGGATATGCTTCCTTAATTGTATTCTCCAGTGTGTAGTTCACACAGTTCCTCTGGTGTCGAAGCTTCTGAAAGATCGTCACCTAGGTCCATGTCCTAGTAAGTCATCTAGTTCAATCTACTGTCATTCTTCTAGTTTACCTACTGTCGAGCATCTCTTCATATCAACCATTGTGTTTTCAATTGGGTTTTTTGATGATTTTTCTGTAGCTGGTTCTGACGAATTCTGCTGTTACTGCTCCCTACGACACCATGCTTCTGAAGTTATCAGGCTCTCAGGAGATGTTCTCTACCCCAGAAAGTTTGTCAAACGCCTCAAGTGTATGTTTGTTCAACCGAGCCTTTAAAATTCCTTCCCATATACTCATAAACTGCTTAAATCAGTGGTTCCTTTGCCTATCGTGTTGGTCGTGTGTAGCTGAGTGTTAGTCTGTTTAACTGAACTTTCAATTTTCTTCTGTGTATACTTCGTTGGCCGCTTATATTATCAGGGAGATTCAAGTCTTGTTTAGCTATATGTCCATTTAACCCATTTCAGTTATTATATTCATATTATTATTACATACTTCAGTCATCCCTGTGATTATGTACTGAACTTAGTTTTCCATAAAATGGTTTGCAGCAATATTTCGAGATTTCGAGCAGGGACAACACCAAGATGCACATGAATTCCTCCGCTGCTTGCTTGATAAATTAGATGAGGTAACAGTCGCTCCCAGGTCTGAATCTGAGGAACCATCTTCTATTGTCAAAGAATTTTTTGGGGGGCAACTGAAAAGCCAGGTGTGTGTCTGTTGGTCCTCACTACCAGTTACATCAGTATCGTCCTGACTTGGTGTATGATTGATAATTCACTCAAATGTTTTTGATTTGCTCAGTTGAATTGTCCAAAGTGCAATCATTGCTCGGACAGATTGGAGTCTTTCCTTGACCTTAACCTGGAGGTTAACCAAATGGACACTATCATGGATTCACTATCATCTTATACCAAAATTGAGGTTGTGGAAGATTTCATTTGTGATGGATGCAAATCTCGTGTGAACATGGAAAAGCACCTCAAGGTGGAGCAGGCTCCAGAAGTTCTTGTAATCCAGCTCAAGCGGTTTCAAAATTTGGGGAGTGATATATCTAAGATTCATGACATGGTGAAGTATCAGTTAGAGCTGGATTTAAACCCCTTCATGAGCTCCCCTGATGACGTGCGTCCACTTTCTTCTAATTTGATTATATTTCCCAACCACCCAAGTATATATGGCTGATGCACATTGTTGTTGCAGAAACCTCAATGCTATGATTTGTATGGAGTTGTAGAACACTGGGGTAACACAGCCAAGGGTCACTACGTTTGTTATATCCGCTCATCAGAAACTGATTGGTTTCTCTTTGACGATGATAAGGTAATCTATCTACTGCTTGTATATTTTTTTTAACCTTTTGCCAAGTTTACCTGGCTCTAACCTTCCATGGTGCAGATTGTGAAAATGACTGAGGACAGACTTTTGGAGAAAAAAGCATATGTTCTGTTCTATGTCAAGAAAGGTTCTTCCCCGTGGTTCTCTACGTTACTTGAGAAGAAGGAAATGTTGCTGTCGGATTATTTTGAAGAATTGGCGGGCAAAGGATTAGATGAGGATGGTGCTCCCAAAGCGGGAAGCTACAGTAGCAGTGGTAGTGACAGTGACAATGACAGTGTTGAACAAGATGTCACGGAGCATTTTTTTTGGTGGACCAGCAGAGAAAAATGAAGCTGGCCCCAGTTCGGCGGGCTTGTCACAAGGAGTCCAAGGAATTGAAAACGGCAGTACCCTTTGCAGTGTACCTGACAAAAACGAAGTGGGTTGCAGCCTAGGTGTAGTACCATCTGGAGGAACACAGAAACCCACCTCCCTTACCCTATCAAGTGTGGAAAATGGAGACGCTAGTGGGTTGCCGTTGCTATTGGAGAACAAAGAGAAGTCCAGCCATGGCACCAGGGAAGCGAACCATAATGGGCCATCATCAGAGGTGCTTGATGCAGACTCCCATATAGGGTCATCACAAGAGAATGGGAGAAGCTGCAACCTACTCCAGTCTTCATCACATAAACATGAAGACTACTGTCCTGAAAACTTGACATTGCACGGTAAGTGTGTTCTTTCTCTATTAAAAGAAAACAACCTGAAATTTACTCACATAAGTTTCCCACAATGGTCTCTCTGAGCCTGCTCCTTCTATATCAATGAAATGCGAAGAAGAAACAGCACAGTAATAGTCCCTGTGTTTGTACGTTGTGCTGGTGGCTGGTGTTTTATGAGGCTTGTCTCTTTTTGTAGAAGAAGAAGAAGAAGATGGGATGGCAGGCTCTTGTGATTCTCCTGCTGGATCGCTGCACGCACGTGGGAGTGCTGGCACTTCAAGGCTCGGAACAGTAGGCTCCAACTCCGACCGCACTACTAATGGCGAGTGCAATACTAAGTTCATTTAGATTCAGATACAAAATTGGCATGGTTTCATGCCAGCCCTTTTCGATTTTCTCTGAGACACCTTTTAGGGATGGGGGCTGTTTAACTGGCTTCTGTTTTTGTCACGCACTTGTGAGCTCATGTGAGCAACGGAAACATCAGATATAAACAATAGTCATTCAATCCCCTTTTATATATTAACTGGAAATTCGCTCTTGTTTTAAAGTTTTTTACATTAGAATTTTGAAAGGAAAAGGTTGATGAAACGTGTACTGTCTTAACATTTTTTTCCCCTTCGTGACAGCTTGATATTCTGTGTGCGTCTTTATTTTGTTATACAATTGTAATCTATGTTAGTTTACTCTCAATCAGTTGTGTCCCGCTTGCAGATGTCGGAGTCGAGACCAGAGCAGGGAAGCGGGTGAATACCCAGGCTGCAGCAGCTGCAATGACGGCGAAGAAGCGGAAGACGAATGGCAGCGTAAAGAACTATCTACAGAAGACGAGGGTACCAAAAGGGAGGGCCAGGAGAGGCAGGAATAAGCGGAGGTAGAAGGGGACATTTATATAAACTGCTCAAGTGCGCGTAGCTAATTACCGTTAGCACAAGGGTTTCACAGTGCAGAAAGTAGACCAGTGACACTGCAATTTTTCAACACTTGTAACAGATGGCCACCTGAGCTTTGCTGAACTATACTCCAGTTTCCCCCCTGTTGCATGGTTTGGATGTATGCATCAACTGGCTGGTGACTTCCAGCTTTTCATAGGGCAAGGACACACCTGTACTCATAACCATATATGGTATGAAATGGTCATTACAAAGCAAAGGCATTTCTTTGGTAGCACAACGCCCATCTGGTTCCCACGAAACTCCAAATGCTATTACGACTTTAGCCAGAAAGCATTTGTGATAAAATCCTCATTCTTTCTCTACCGAGTTTAAGTTTTAAGATTCCTATGGACTCATATACAGAGCCACCACCACAAATCTGTTGTCATGCAGTAACAATCAGGAGAGGCGGACCATCGAAGACCTGTGATATGTAAATTCAGCTCAGAGGATCCGATCAAGATCAGATATGATGTTGGACGCCATAGATGTCAGCTTCTTCCCAGTCTGCCCAGCCATGCTCTTGAGAGAGGTCAAGTCCTGAGTGGCCTGCACCAGTCAACAGAGCATTAACACAAGTCCATCAAGGAAAACAGCCATGCTAGTATGCTGATGCCTCTCCAGTGTTACCTGGAAGGAGATTCTGTTGATCAAATCCGAAGCACTCAGATCCGCATTAGAATTGTTCGCTTGTTGGCCAAACAGATCAGCACTTGAAATGGCAGAGGACCCCTACAGCAACGTATTACACATAGTACCAATCAATCTGGAGCTATCAAAAATGGTAAAGTAGCAAAGCCGTGCAGTACTGAAAACAGATTATTCACTTGAGGACTGTGATGGAAAGTTGGAAGGAAATCAACGTAAGAAAAAAACTGTGATGGAAATGCATACAAACTACTATACTTATAAAAATCAAAATTATAAGTAGGAGTATAAAAAGGTCAAAAGAACATCCTGGGATTAAAAAACCAAGGGAGTATAGGCCAGATCCATGGCATTGGGGTTTGTTCTAAATAAAGATCAGGAATAAGTTTATTATCATCCCAGATTCTCAGAAAAGACGCAGTGATATACTTACAGAGAATTTTTGGAGGGAGATTTGGCCCTCTTTTTCTAAATTGGCTTGATCACCGAAAAACTGAGAAGATGAAATAGACTTTGCATTTGAGAACTTCTGTCTTGCTTCACTACTTTCCTCAACCTGGAGATCATTATTACAATCGATTATTCACAGGCCGCTTGAAAGCTGGACCTCAAGACAAAAACATGTAAAACAAGTCTAAACTTCACTATCTGTAAACAATTTTCCCATTTCCAGAGGGAACACACTCAAATGCTTCATTATGCACAGATGGAATAAAGAAACCATCACGATCAGTAAGAATTTTTAGACAAGCCATTCAGAACTAAAGCACAATTACAGCAGAACCAAAATTGTAGCAAGGGATAAGTCAGACAAGTCATTCAGTTTCAAAGCTGCAAATTTTCTCAAAATGATGAAACACAGTGAATATTCTGCCACCTCAACATGCATTTTTAGCCTTGTAATGCTGTTAACTCATTATCAGACATCAACGTGAACCAAGTCAATTGTGCTTCTGGAAAGCGTGCTAGCTAATTCAAAGCATACCGCCACATAGAACTGGTTTACCTAAGAGTAGAACTGAACTAGAGACACATTATATATGTATCAAAAGCAATGCTTCCCCAAAGAGGCCAAAGTTGGTTTAATGGTAAATCTTCCCCTTTGTCCCCTGAATTGACAGAGGCTACCAATTTATGCAAAATTAAGACAGTAAATGACCAATATTACATAACTGACTTGTCATATACTCCCTCTGTACCGAAATACATGTCGCTGGAGCAGCTGAACTTCAGCTGCTCCAGCGACATGTATTTCGGTACAGAGGGAGTACATGATTCATCATCATATAAATGATACAACTACTGGATAACTAAACATTACCTGCATTTTGGATGCACCAGAAGTAGATTTCTTGTGATATCCACTGTCCATCCCATATTCACCGAAAAAGTTTGAAGACTTTGGGGGCGCAACATGCCCAAATGCCTGGTTTTCCGCAGAGCTGCTCCCAGCAGAAGGTACATTTTCCACATATTCAAATCGGGAAGTATGAGATTTGCTCCTAGCTGTAGTGCTTTCAGCCACCGATGGCAGGGCAGGAGCTGGCTCTTCAGGTTTCTGCTCATAGAGGCTTTCACTTGGCTAAAGCAAATGACAAAAGTTATTAGTACAGAATTTCACAAAACTAAACGAAACCAAATAAATACATTTGGCAACTGGCAAGTTCAGTGGAAATCTACAAAATTGAGTGTACCAGCACGAAGCTACTCTTCTATTTCTTATTCCTAACACAAACTGGGAAATCTACTGGCTCATCATTGTATGAAAAGTACAAGTTCTGCTGTCTCTCCAGTTTAGTTAAGTGTAAGCTGCAGACTGTGTACCTTTGTCGTAAGCTTGCGCGCACCAAGTCCACCAGTCTTACTTCCAGGCTTCTTTCCACCGATTGGCTTCTTGAATGAATGGGTAGGAGCTTTAGGTGAACGAATAATTTCAGACTCAGGCTCATTCACAACTTCTTTCGGCACCTCTACCAGTTTGAAATCAGGAAATGCAGCTGCTTGGCTTGAAGTCTGAGAAGCTGCGACTGGGGAGGGCGGCCCACTATTATTGCCATGTTCTGTCGAACTTTTAGAAACCTCTTTGAGGAGCAACTGTCTGTATAAGTCAGCAGCTCTTGAAGTGTACTTTGCCTCGATCTTTCCACCATCAGTCCAACCATGCTGCTTAAAGAAAGCTTGTGCACGGTTGTTTCCCCCATAAACCATCATTTTCAACTGTTCTGGGGTCCATGAATCCAAATTTGTTGACCTGCAGATTATTGCCAAAATTTAGTGACAAATTTTATACAATGTCACCAGTAATAAATCCAGTCAATGTGCTTTCAGGAAGTACTGAAGTTCAAGAAATGCAGTAAATTTCCATAGTGACAATATGCTAGGTGTTAGGCAAAGAAGGAAATAACTTGTTGTATTAAACATGCATAGCAAGACCTATCTGATAAACAATCCATTCACACAGGCTAAACCGACTTGGACAGAGCATACAACAACTTCAGAAGAGTCATGTTGCATCAAAAAAGGTGATTTACAAAGTTCAGTATGCAGAAAGAAAAACACACTACCATGTTTCTTACAGGTTATGCTGAAGCTTTTGAACAATTGGTAATGGCATTCAACATTATGCATCTCCACTCACACAATCTATGCCAGAATAAACTGCAATCCCCCCATGTAAAAAATGTCCAGCGTCAAAATTAGAGCCGGCCTCATCCACATTCATCAGTAAGCCTGCACCTTCTCTCACAAAGTTCGGTAGTGCTACTTCACATGGCATGACAGGCAAGAAGGAATACACAATGGACGAATCTTCAAACCCTAACCAGGCGGCCCAAAATCGTATTAAAAAAATCCAGAATTTACACGTGCATGGCTGATTATTTATTCTGGAAGCAGGGCGCATCACAAAGGCAAGCGTAGTGAGGAAAGGAGGTCGGGAAATTACACCTGACGAAGGAGACGTGGACGCCGAGGCTGCGGTGGACGGCGGAGCAGTCGATGCAGAGGAAGACGCCGTAGGTAACGGAGGCCCAGGTGGGGTTCTTGGCGTTGCAGTCGAAGCACATCTGCAGGCACACACACACACACACAGACACATAAGGAGGAAGGGGCACAGGAGAGGGATGAAACGAGGCGGAGCCGGCGGCCGGAGGAGGGAGGGAAACAAAGCCCTTCCTTGGCAATCACATCACATCGGAGCAAACGGAGGCGGGAACCGATCACGCACGCACGCACGCACGTTACCTTATTGTCGGATTTGGCGCGGAGCTTGCGGAAGACGGAGCTCCTGTCGGCGGCGCCGGCGTCGGTCGCCATCGCGGCGAGCCACCAACCCGATCGGGCGCGAGCCCTCGCTTCCTCCGAATTGAGGAGAAGGAGGAGAGATGGGGATGGGAGGAGGAAGTAAGAGAGAGGAGGAGACGCCACGCACACGCACACGCACACGCGCCCCGACCGAGGCGAGGCGAGGAAATGGTGCTGTGCCTTTCTGCTTCGCACTCCACCTCCACGTGTGCCCTTCATCTGGGCCGCGTCGCTCTACGGGAGCTCAGCCCATTAAGAAAATTTTGGCCCGCAATAATTAAGTAGCGGGATAGTGAGCCCAGAGTGGCCGCCGCCCGGCCCGTGCTGCTTCAGGCAGGATTCAGAGCCCACCGCTCATTTCGGCAGCGCACTCGACTCCACGGCCACGGGCGGCGACAAGGCCTACGCCGACGAGTACCTGTCATGCCCGCATCTAGATCGAGCTAAGGAAATTGGGGATCAGGACGCTAGGGTTCTTCACAGAAGACGCGTGAGAGTATGAGAGGCGAATATGTGATTGTATTATTTGTAAAGTGTGTAGTGGTTCATTCATAGAATAATGGCATAGCCTTACAATCGAGAGAGGAATGGCATATATAGCCAGCGACAAGTGATGACGGTAAACAGTACGACAACAGAAACGAAACAGTAACGGAAAACGGTTCAGGAGGAAGGCGAGCGCAGCGAGCCGTTCGATCTTGTAACAGGCTTCCATCACGGTCGTCCGTTATCTGAAGAAGCCAACAATTAACTGAAGGTCATCGAGCCTGACAATACTCCCCGCCGAGAGCGAACTTGTCCTCAAGAAGCTTGGCGATTGAACCAGCGATCGACCGTTTGCTTGAAGAAAGCAGGGAACGCCTTTTTCATAAAATCTGCATCTTCCCAAGAAGCATCTTCGGGTGGTAAGTTCTCCCACTGTACTAACCATTGAACCACCGCAACATTATTGCGTGGTATCTGACGCGTCTCCAGCACCAAAGATGATTCAGTGCGCACACTTCCGTCCGGTCCAATCAAAGGAAGATCAGCACAGGGTATTGTCGTCGGTCCAAGGCGCTTCTTAAGTTGGCTGACATGGAACACAGGATGGATGGCAGTGTTTTCTGGCAATAGAAGCTTATAAGCAACATTCCCCACCTTGGCGATCACGCGAAAAGGGCCATAGAATTTACTCTGAAGCTTGATATGAGAACGAGCGCCAAAAGCATTCAAGCGATGCGGCTGCATTTTGAGATACACCATGTCGCCCTCGGACAGCTGGCGTTCCACGCGTTTCATATCAGCATATTTCTTCATTCGAGCCTGAGCATTAGCTAAGTTTGATTTCAACTGCTGCCACATCACATTTCTGTCTCCAAGAAACTATGTTGCTTCTGTGTTAGTAGTGGCCAGAGCAACTGGGAGTTGAAGACCAGGAGGGGGATACCCATACATTGCCTGAAAAGGAGTTTTCTGCAATGAGGAGTGGAAAGACGTATTGTACCAGTACTCTGCCATTGATAAATGCATTGCCCATTTCTTCGGTTCCAGGGATGTCATGCAGCGCAAATAGTTCTCAATGCACTGATTTACACGCTCGGTTTGACCATCAGACTGAGGGTGATACGCTGAACTGTAGCGAAGTTCAATTCCCAGGGCAGCAAAAATGTCTTGCCAAAGCTTGCTGGTGAAGATACAATCTCTGTCGGACACAATAGCAAGAGGAGGACCATGCAACTTCATAACATTGTCAATGAATGCTCGAGCGACTGTTTGCACAGTGTAAGGATGTGACAAGGGAATAAAATGAGCAAATTTGGAGAGCCTATCCACAACGACAAAGATCACTTCTTTCCCATTTGACTTAGGCAAGCCCTCAATAAAGTCCATACTAATATGTGTCCACACGATATCACGAATGTGGAGTGGGTCTAGAAACCCTGGGTATGGGCAATTTTCTCCCTTGTTTTTCTGACAGACAGGGCAAAGCAACACAAAGTTATCCAAGTCCTTCTTCATCCCATGCCAATAAAAAACTTGCTTCAATCTCTGATAGGATGCTTTAGTGCCAGAGTGGCCACGTATAGCAGAAGAATGCAAAGGCTGCATAATTCTCTTCCTCAAGTCAGTATCTCTGCCCACATAAATCTTCCCTTTATGTCTGATTATACCATGATGGAGAGAATTATTGTTGACAGCATGGGAAGCAGTGACCAAGAGCTGCTCTAGTAATTTCTGGCAGTGAGGATCATTTAGATATGAATTTTCAACTTCAGAAATCTACTAAGGAGTAGCTAAAGAAATGGCCAAACAGGAGTACTTTCTGGAAAGGGCATCTGCCACAATATTCTCTTTCCCTCTTTTATATTCCAACTGAAAGTTGAACTCCAGTAATTTGAGCATTAGCTTGTGTTGAATACTAGTGGAAACCTTCTGATATGTCATACACTGTAAGCTCTGGTGATCAGTTCTAATAATTAAGTCATTGCCCAAGAAGTAATGTCTCCATCTTTTCAAGGCTTCCATGATTGCCAGTGCTTCCTTTCATAAGTGGACAATGCGGCATTTTTAGGGCACAACACTGAACTGTAGGAAGCAATGGGCTTACCCTGTTGCATCATTACAACCCCCAATCCTGTTCCTGAAGCATCAATCTCAAGCACAAATGGAACAGAGAAGTCAGGGAGAGCCAAAAGTGGGGCAGATACCAGTGCTTGGAAATCTTGTGTTTGTTCAGGAGACCATACAAAACTATCTTTCTTAAGAATATTGTGGAGAGGCCTAGCTATGCTGGCAAAGTTTTTGACAAATCTCCTATAATAGCCACACAATCCAAGAAAGCCTCTTAACTGAGTTGGTGTTGTTGGAGTTGGCCAGTCAGCCACTGTAGAAATTTTTGCTGGGTCAGTTGACACTCCATTTCCAGAAACAATGTGACCCAAGTAAGCCACTTGAGGTACTGCAAAGACACATTTGGACATGTTTGCATAAAGCTGGTGTTGCTTGAGAAGTTGCAGTACTATCCTGAGATGTTCCTGGTGCTCTTCTGAAGTTCTACTGAAAATAAGTATATCATCAAAGAACACTAATACAAATTTCCTGAGGTAAGGACAAAAAATCTTATTCATCAGAGCTTGGAAAGTGCCAGGTGCATTGGTCAGCCCAAAGGGCATCACCAAAAACTCATAATGCCCAAAGTAAGTTCTGAAGGAAGTTTTGGGAATGTCCTTGTCATGCATTCTGATTTGATGATACCCTGATTTAAGGTCCAATTTGGAGAAGATTTTTGCTCCATGGAGCTCATCTAACAGGTCCTCTCAATGACTGGGATGGGAAACTTGTTCTTAACAGTTGCTGCATTCAATTTTCTGTAGTCAATGCACATCCTCCAAGAGCCATCCTTCTTCATAATTAGGATTGCAGGGGATGAATAAGGGCTTTGACTTTCTCTGATCATCTTGGATTGTAACAAGTGATGGATTTGTTTCTCCATTTCATTCTTCTGCATGTGAGGAACCTTGTAGGGCCTTGAATTTGGTGGCTCAACATTAGGTTTGAGAGGAATTTCATGGTCCAATTCCCTCACTGGAGGCAATCCTTGTGGTTCTTGGAAAACTTCAGGGAATTCTTGCAAAACTTCCATAACAGCAATAGGGGTTTTGTCAGTTTTGCTAGGTGCAAAAGTTGTATCATCTGCTAACTGTAACACAAATGCAGGAGCCCCACTGAGTAGCATTCTGTTAAGTTGCAAAGGATCAATCTCATTTGTAGCAGATAGTGTTTCACAAGCTGGTATAGTAACTGAATTACTCTGATTGTGGCAGATAATGAGCTGTCTGGGATCATAAGAAAATGCTACCGGACTGTTCTTTGCCATCCAGTCTGAACCCAACACAATATCATGTCCTTACAGATCTAATACTCTGAATTGTTGTTGAAACTAAGTGTTACCAGTAGTGAAAGTAGTGGTGGGAATATAAGAACCAGACCACAACTTCCCTCCTCCAGCAACAGTTACTGCCCTGGACTTATCCTTGATAATTGTGCAGGAAGTTTGCAGAGCAAATTGCAAGCTCATAAATGTAGAATTACTGCCAGAATCTACAAGAGCAATAGCTTGTTTCCCTCCTACAGAAACAACAATGGAAATTGTGTTAACACTGTTTGCCTGCATGGCTTGCAAAGAAATTCTCATGCATTGCTCCTCTTCCACAGGTTACTCTTCCTGTTCCTGTTCTTCCATTTCTTCTTGTTCTCCTGGGTTTTCAGCAGGTGGCTCCCCAGTTAGAACATTGATAACAGGTGTCTGTTTACATTTATACCCATGAAGCCAGTGGTCCCCACATCTCCAACACTTGCCTGGTTCCCTTGCCCTCTGAGTAGCGACTGGGGGTTTGAACTCATTAGGTTTATCAATCAGTGAAGTGTGTTGCTTAGGAAACAAAGTAGTTGTTTTAGATGCAGATGTATACTATTGAAACTGTTTCTTGGCAGGTGCTCCTTGTTCAATATCTACTGCCAGCCAGTAAGCATCAGTCAATGTGACAGGTCTAAGAGGCCTTAACTGAAACTTCAACTGTGATCTGAGTCCATTAACGAAGCATCTCACAAACCAACTCTCTGAAATATCAGGGTTTTCCTGCTGAACCTCAGCCATGAGCTCCTCAAACTGTTCTATATATTTAGCTACTGTCAGTGTGTTCTGTTTCAGGGAATGGAACTTTTCTGTCAGATCATAGGAGCTGGAAGATGAAAATCTGTGCAAAATTTTAGTGCAGAATTGAGACCATGTAGGTGTTGGAAATATGCCCTAGAGGCAATAATAAAATGGTTATTATTATATTTCCTTGTTCATGATAATTGTCTATTGTTCATGCTATAATTGTATTAACGGGAAACCGTAATACATGTGTGAATACATAGACCACAACATGTCCCTAGTGAGCCTCTAGTTGACTAGCTCGTTGATCAACAGATGGTCATGGTTTCCTGACCATGGACATTGGATGTCATTGATAACGGGATCACATCATTAGGAGAATGATGTGATGGACGAGACCCAATCCTAAGCATAGCACAAGATCGTATAGTTCGTTTGCTAAGAGCTTTTCTAATGTCAAGTATCATTTCCTTAGACCATGAGATTGTGCAACTCCCGGATACCGTAGGAATGCTTTGGGTGTACCAAACGTCACAAACGTAACTGGGTGGCTATAAAGGTGCATTACAGGTATCTCCGAAAGTGTCTGTTGGGTTGGCACGAATCGAGACTGGGATTTGTCACTCCGTATGATGGAGAGGTATCTCTGGGCCCACTCGGTAATGCATCATCATAATGAGCTCAATGTGACTAAGTAGTTAGTCACGGGATCATGCATTATGGAACGAGTAAAGTAACTTGCGGGTAACGAGATTGAACGAGGTATTGGGATACCGACGATCGAATCTCGGGCAAGTAACATACCGATTAACAAAGGGAATTGCATACGGGATTGCTTGAATCCTTGACATCGTGGTTCATCCGATGAGATCATCATGGAACATGTGGGAGCCAACATGGGTATCCAGATCCCGCTGTTGGTTATTGGCCAGAGAGCTGTCTCGGTCATGTCTGCATGATTCCCGAACCCGTAGGGTCTACACACTTAAGGTTCGATGACGCTAGGGTTATAAAGGAAGTTTGTATGTGGTTACCGAATGTTGTTCGGAGTCCCGGATGACATCCCGGACGTCACGAGGAGTTTCAGAATGGTCCGGAGGTAAAGATTTATATATGGGAAGTCCAGTTTCAGTCACCGGAATAGTTTCGGGGGTTATCGGTATTGTACCGGGACCACCGAAAGGTGTACGGAGGTCCACCGGGTGGGGCCACCTGCCCCGGGGGACTTGATGGGCTGAATATGGGAGGGAACCAGCCCATAGTGGGCTGGTGCGCCCCTCCCCAAGGGCCCAAGGCGCCTAGGGTTGAAAACCCTAGGGGAGGGGGGCGCCTCCACCTTGCTTGGGGGGCAAGCCTCCCCTCCTGGCTGTCGCCCCTCCCCTCTAGATGGGATCTGGAGGGGGCCGGCCCCCTCTCCCCTTCCCCTATATATAGTGAGGGTTTTGGGGCTGCCAAACACATGAGTTTTCCTCTCTCCTGGCGTAGCCCTACCCCTCCCCCTCCTCGTCTCTCGCAGTGCTTGGCGAAGCCCTGCTGGAGTGCCACGCTCCTCCATCACCACCACGCCGTTGTGCTGCTGCTGGACGGAGTCTTCCCCAACCTCTCCCTCTATCCTTGCTGGATCAAGGTGCGGGAGACGTCACCGGGCTGCACGTGTGTTGAACGTGGAGGCACCGTTCTTTGGTGCTTAGGTCGGATTTGGCCGCGATCTGAATCGCTTCGTGAACGACTCCACCGACCGCGTTCTTGTAACACTTCCGCATCGCAATCTTCAAGGGTATGAAGATGCACTCCCCTCTCTCTCGTTGCTAGTATCTCCATAGATTGATCTTGGTGATGCGTAGAAAATTTTGAATTTCTGCTACGTTCCCCAACAGTGGCATCATGAGCTAGGTCTATTGCGTAGATTCTATGCACGAGTAGAACACAAGTAGTTGTGGGAGTTGATTTTGTTCAATATGCTTACCGTTACTAGTCCTATCTTGTTTCGACGGTATTGTGGGATGAAGCGGCCCGGACCAACCTTACACGTACACTTACGTGAGACAGGTTCCACCGACTAACATGCACTTGTTGCATAAGGTGGCTAGTGGGTGCCAGTCTCTCCCACTTTAGTCGGATCGGATTCGATGAAAAGGGTCCTTATGATGGGTAAATAGCAATTGGCATATCACGTTGTGGTTTTGGCGTAGGTAAGAAACGTTCTTGCTAGAAACCTATAGCAGCCATGTAAAAAAACTTGCAACAACAATTAGAGGACGTCTAACTTGTTTTTGCAGCATATGCCGTGTGATGTGATATGGCCAAAAGGAAGTGATGAATGATATATATGTGATGTATGAGATTGATCATGTTCTTGTAATAGGAATCACGACTTGCATGTCGATGAGTATGACAACCGGCAGGAGCCATAGGAGTTGTCTTAATTTATTGTATGACCTGCGTGTCACTGAATAACGCCATGTAATTACTTTACTTCATTGCTAAACCGTTAGCCATAGTAGTAGAAGTAATAGTTGGCGAGACAACTTCATGTAGACACGATGATGGAGATCATGGTGTCATGCCGGTGACGATGATGATCGTGGAGCCCCGAAGATGGAGATCAAAAGGAGCAAAATGATATTGGCCATATCATGTCACTATTTGATTGCATGTGATGTTTATCATGTTTATGCATCTTATTTGCTTAGAACGACGGTAGTAAATAAGATGATCCCTCATAATAATTTCAAGAAAGTGTTCCCCCTAACTGTGCACCGTCGCGAAAGTTCGTTGTTTCGAAGCACCACGTGATGATCGGTGCGATAGATTCTAACATTCGCATACAATGGGTGTAAGCCAGATTTACACACGCGAAACACTTAGGTTGACTTGACGAGCCTAGCATGTACAGACATGGCCTCGGAACACAAGAGACCGAAAGGTCGAGCATGAGTCATATAGTAGATACGATCAACATGAAGATGTTCACCGATGGTGACTAGTCCGTCTCACGTGATGATCGGACACGACCCAGTTGACTCGGATCATGTATCACTTAGATGACCAGAGGGATGTCTATCTAAGTGGTAATTCATTAAATAATCAGATGAACTTAATTATCCTGAACATAGTCAAAAGGTTTTTGCAAATTATGTCGTAGCTCGCGCTTTAGTTCTACTATTTTAGATATGTTCCTAGAGAAAATTTAGTTGAAAGTTGACAGTAGCAATTATGCGGACTGGGTCCGTATTCTGAGGATTGTCATCATTGCTGCGCAGAAGGCTTATGTCCTTAATGCACCGCTCGGTATGCTGAACCTCGAACGTCGTCTGTGGATGTTGCGAACATCTGACATACACGTTTTGATGACTACTTGATAGTTCAGTAATGTTAAACGGTTTAGAATTGAGGCACCGAAGACATTTTGAAACGTCGCGGAACATATGAGATGTTCCAAGAGCTGAAATTGGGATTTCAGGCTCGTGCCCACGTCAAGAGGTGTGAGACCTTCGACAAGTTTCTTAAGCCTGCAAACTAAGGGAGAAAAGCTCAATCGTTGAGCATGTTCTCAGATTGTCTGAGTACTACAATCGCTTGAATCGAGTGGGAGTTATCTTCCAGATGAGATAGTGATGGTTCTCCAAAGTCACTGCCACAAAGCTACTAGAGCTTCGTGATGAACTATAACATATCAGGGATAGACATGATGGTCCTTGAGCAATTCGTGATGTTTGACACCGCGAAAGTAGAAATCAAGTAGGAGCATCAATTGTTGATGGTTAGTAAAACCACTAGTTTCAAGAAGGACAAGGGAAAGAAGGGATACTTCATGAAACAACAAATCGGTTGCTGCTCTAGTGAAGAAACCCAAGGTTGAACCCAAACCCGAGACTAAGTGCTTCTGTAATGAGGGGAACAGTCACTGAAGCAGAACTATCCTAGATACTTGGTAGATGAGAAGGCTGGCAAGGTCGACAGAAGTATATTGGATATACATTATATTAATGTGTACTTTACTAGTACTCCTAGTAGCACCAAGGTATTAGATACCGGTTCGGTTGCTAAGTGTTAGTAACTCGAAATAAAAGCTGCGGAATAAATGGAGACTAACTAAAGGTGAGATGACGATATGTGTTGAAAGTGTTTCCAAGGTTGATGTGATCAAGCATCGCATGCTCCCTCTACCATCGAGATTGGTGTTAAACCTAAATAATTGTTATTTGGTGTTTGCGTTGAGCATAGACATGATTGGATTATGTCTATCACAATACGGTTATTCATTTAAGGAGAATAATGGTTACTCTGTTTATTTGAATAATACCTTCAATGGTCTTGCACCTAAAATGAATGGTTTATTGAATCTCGATCGTAGTGATACACATGTTCATGCCAAAAGATATAAGATAGTAATGATAGTACCACATACTTGTGCCTCTGCCATTTGCGTCATATTGATATAAAACGCATGAAGAAGCTCCATGTGATGGATCTTTGGACTCACTCATTTTTTGAAAAGATTGAGACATGCGAACCATGTCTATTGGTATATATGGATGAAGAAACTCCATATAGATGGACCGTTTGGACTCACTTGATTTTGAATCACTTGAGACATGCAAATCATACCACATGGGCAAGATGACTGAAAGCCTCATTTTCAGTAAAATGGAACAAGAAAGCAACTTGTTGGAAGTAATACATTTTGATGTGTGCAGTCCAATGAGTGCTGAGGCACGCAGTGAATATCGTTATGTTCTTACTTCACAGATGATTTGAGTAGATACTGAGTATATTTACTTGATGAAACACAAGTCTGAATTATTGGATGGTTCAAGTAATTTCAGAGTGAAGTTGAAGATCGTCGTGATAAGAGGATAAGATGTCTATGATATGATCATAGAGATGAATATCTAAGTTACGAGTTTGGCACACAATTAAGACATTGTGGAAATTGTTTCACAACTAATACCGCCTGGAACACCATAGTGTGATGGTGTGTTCGAACGTCATAACTGCAGCCTATTGGATATGGTGCATACCATGATGTCTCTTATCGAATTACCACTATCATTTATGGGTTAGGCATTAGAGACAACTGCATTCACTTTAAATAGGGCACCACGCAATTCCCTTGAGACGACACCATATGAGCTATGGTTTAGAGAAACCTAAGATGTCGTTTCTTAAAACTTTGGGGATGCGACGCTTATGTGAAAAAGGTTTCAGCCTGGTAAGCTCGAACCCAAAGCAGATAAATGCATCTTCATAGGACACCCAAAACAGTTGGGTATACCTCCTATTTCAGATCTGGAAGCAAAAGTGATTGTTTCTAGAATCGGGTCCTTTCTCGAGGAAAAGTTTCTCTCGAAAGAATTGAGTGGGAGGATGGTGGAGACTTGATATGGTTATTAAACCGTCACTACAACTAGTGTGTAGCAGGGCACAGGAAGTTGTTCCTGTGGAACCTACACCAATCAAAGTGGAAGCTGATGATAGTGATCATGAAGCCTCGGATAAAGTCACTGCCGAACCTCGTAGGACGACAAGGACGCATACTGCTTCAGATGGTATGGTAATCCCGTCTTGGAGGTCATGTTGCTAGACAACAATGAACCTACAAGCTATGGAGAAGCGATAGTGGGCCCGGATTCCGACAAATGGCTCGAGGCCATAAAATCCGAGAGAAGATCCATGTATAAAACAAAGTGTAGACTTTGGAAGAAATACTTGATGGTCATAAGGCTGTTGGGTACTGTTGGAAATATGCCCTAGAGGCAATAATAAAAGTATTATTATTATATTTCCTTGTTCATGATAATTGTCTTTTATTCATGCTATAACTGTATTTTCCGGAAATCGTAATACACGTGTGAATACATAGACCACAATATGTCCCTAGTGAACCTCTAGTTGACTAGCTCATTGTGATCAACAGATAGTCATGGTTTCCTGGCTATGGACATTGGATGTCGTTGATAACGGGATCACATCATTAGGAGAATGATGTGATGGACAAGACCCAATCCTAAGCTTAGCACAAAGATCGTGTAGTTCGTTTGCTAGAGCTTTGCCAATGTCAAGTATCTCTTCCTTTGACCATGAGATCGTGTAACTCCTGGATACCGTAGGAGTGCCTTGGGTGTATCAAACGTCACAACGTAACTGGGTGACTATAAAGGTACACTACAGGTATCTCCGAAAGTATCTATTGTTTTATGCGGATCGAGACTGGGATTTGTCACTCTGTGTAAACGGAGAGGTATCTCTGGGCCCACTCGGTACGACATCATCATATGCACAATGTGACCAAGGAGTTGATCACGGGATGATGTGTGTTACGGAACGAGTAAAGTGACTTGCCGGTAACGAGATTGAACAAGGTATCGGTATACCGACGATCGAATCTCGGGCAAGTAAAATACCGCTAGACAAAGGGAATTGAATACGGGATCGATTGAGTCCTTGACATCGTGGTTCATCCGATGAGATCATCGTGGAACATGTGGGAGCCAACATGGGTATCCAGATCCCGCTGTTGGTTATTGACCGGAGAACGTCTCGGTCATGTCTGCATGTCTCCCGAACCCGTAGGGTCTACACACTTAAGGTTCGATGACGCTAGGGTTATAAAGGAAGCTTGCATGTGGTAACCGAATGTTGTTCGAAGTCCCGGATGAGATCTCGGACGTCACGAGGAGTTCCGGAATGGTCCGGAGGTAAAGATTTATATATAGGAAGTCCTGTTTCGGCCATCGGGACAAGTTTCGGGGTCATCGGTATTGTACCGGGACCACCGGAAGGGTCCCGGGGGCCCACCGGGTGGGGCCACCTGCCCCGGGGGGGCCACATGGGCTGTAGGGGGTGCGCCTTGGCCTACATGGGCCAAGGGCACTAGCCCCAAGAGGCCCATGTGCCTAGGGAACCCTAGAGGGAAGAGTCCTCGAGGGGGAAGGCACCTCCGAGGTGCCTTGGGGAGGATGGACTCCTCCCCCCCTCTTGGCCGCACCCCTTTCTTGGAGTAGGGGGCAAGGCTGCGCCTCCCCCCTCTCCCCTGCCCCTATATATAGTGGAGGGAAGGGAGGGCATCTATACCTGAGCCCTTGGCGCCTCCCTCCCTCCCGTGACACCTCCTCCTCTCCCGTAGGTGCTTGGCGAAGCCCTGCAGGATTGCCACGCTCCTCCATCACCACCACGCCATTGTGCTGCTGCTAGATGGAGTCTTCCTCAACCTCTCCCTCTCTCCTTGCTGGATCAAGGCGTGGGAGACGTCACCGGGCTGTACGTGTGTTGAACGCGGAGGTGCCGTCCGTTCGGCACTAGGATCATCGGTGATCTGAATCACGACGAGTACGACTCCATCAACCCCGTTCACTTGAACGCTTCCGCTTAGCGATCTACAAGGGTATGTAGATGCACTCTCCTCTCTCCTTTCTACTCGTTGCTGGTCTCTCCATAGATAGATCTTGGTGATGCGCGTAGGAAAATTTTGAATTTCTGCTACGTTCCCCAACAGTGGCATCATGAGCTAGGTCTATTGCGTAGATTCTTTGCACGAGTAGAACACAAAGTAGTTGTGGGCGTTGATGTTGTTCAATATGCTTACCGTTACTAGTCCAATCTTGTTTCGACGATATTGTGGGATGAAGCGGCCCGGACCGACCTTACACGTACTCTTACGTGAGACAGGTTCCACCGATTGACATGCACTTGGTGCATAAGGTGGCTAGCGGGTGCCAGTCTCTCCCACTTTAGTCGGAACGGATTCGATGAAAAGGGTCCTTATGAAGGGTAAATAGCAATTGGCATATCACATTGTGGTCTTGCGTAGGTAAGAAACGTTCTTGCTAGAAACCCATAGCAGCCACGTAAAACATGCAAACAACAATTAGAGGACGTCTAACTTGTTTTTGCAGGGTATGCTATGTGATGTGATATGGCCAGAAGAATGTGATGAATGATATGTGATGTATGAGATTGATCATGTTCTTGTAATAGGAATCACGACTTGCATGTCGATGAGTATGACAACCGGCAGGAGCCATAGGAGTTGTCTTTATTTATTGTATGACCTGCGTGTCATTGAACAACGCCATGTAAATTACTTTACTTTATTGCTAAACGCGTTAGCCATAGAAGTAGAAGTAGTCGTTGGCGTGACAACTTCATGAAGACACGATGATGGAGATCATGATGATGGAGATCATGGTGTCAAGCCGGTGACAAGATGATCATGGAGCCCCGAAGATGGAGATCAATGGAGCTATATGATATTGGCCATATCATGTCACAACTATATAATTGCATGTGATGTTTATTATGTTTATGCATCTTGTTTACTTAGGACGACGGTAGTAAATAAGATGATCCCTTACAAAATTTCAAGAAGTGTTCTCCCCTAACTGTGCACCGTTGCTACAGTTCGTCGCTTCTAAGCACCACGTGATGATCGGGTGTGATGGATTCTTACGTTCACATACAACGGGTGTAAGACAGTTTTACACAGCGAAAACACTTAGGGTTAACTTGACGAGCCTAGCATGTGCAGACATGGCCTCGGAACACGGAGACCGAAAGGTCGAGCATGAGTCGTATAGTAGATACGATCAACATGAAGATGTTCACCGACGTTAACTAGTCCGTCTCACGTGATGATCGGACACGGCCTAGTTGACTCGGATCATGTGATCACTTAGATGACCAGAGGGATGTCTATCTAAGTGGGAGTTCATAAGATGAACTTAATTATCTTGAACATAGTCAAAAGACCTTTTTGCAAATTATGTCGTAGCTCGCGCTTTAGTTCTACTGTTTTAGATATGTTCCTAGAGAAAATATAGTTGAAAGTTGATAGTAGCGATTATGCGATCAGTAGAAATCTTATGTCCTTAATGCACCGCTTAGTGTGCTGAACCCCAAACGTCGTTTGTGGATGTTGCGAACATCGGACATACACGTTTTGATAACTACGTGATAGTTCAGTTAAATGGTTTAAGTAGAGGCACCAAAGACATTTTCGAAACGTCGCGGAACATATGAGATGTTTCGAGGGCTGAAATTGGGATTTCAGGCTTGTGCCCACGTCAAGAGGTATGAGACCTCCGGCGATTTTCTTAGCCTGCAAACTAAGGGAGAAAAGCTCAATCGTTGAGCTTGTGCTCAGATTGTCTGAGTGCAACAATCACTTGAATCAAGTGGGAGTTAATCTTCCAGATGAGATAGTGATGTTTCCCCAAAGTCATTGCCACCGAGCTGCTAGAGCTTCGTGATGAACTATAACATATCAGGGATAAATAAGATGATCCTTGAGGTATTCACGATGTTTGACACCGCGAAAGTAGAAATCAAGAAGGAGCATCAATTGTTGATTGTTGGTGAAACCACTAGTTTCAAGAAGGGCAAGGGCAAGAAGGGATACTTCATGAAACGGCAAATCAGCTGCTGCTCCAGTGAAGAAACCCAAGGTTGAACCCAAACCCGAGACTAAGTGCTTCTGTAATAAGGGGAACAGTCACTAGAGCAGAATTACCCTAGATACTTGGTAGATGAGAAGGCTGGCAAGGTCGATAGAAGTATATTGGATATACATTATGTTAATGTGTACTTTACTAGTACTCCTAGTAGCACCAGGGTATAAGATACCGGTTCGGTTGCTAAGTGTTAGTAACTCGAAATAAAAGGCTACGGAATAAACGGAGACTAGCTAAAGGAGAGCTGACGATATGTGTTGGAAGTGTTTCCAAGTTTGATATAATCAAGCATCGCACGCTCCCTCTACCATCAAGATTAGTATTAAACCTGAATAAGTGCTCTTGCACCTATAGGAATGGTTTATTGAATCTCGATCGTAGTGATACACATTTTCATGCCAAAAGATATAAGATAGTAATGATAGTACCACTTACTTGTGGCACTGCCATGTAAGTCATAATGGTATAAAACGCATGAAGAAGCTCCATGTTGATGGATCTTTGGACTCACTCGTTTTGAAAAGTTTGAGACATGCGAACCATGTCTATTGGTGTATATGCATGAAGAAACTCCATGCAAATGGATCGTTTGGACTCACTTGATTTTGAATCACTTGAGATATGCAAATCATACCACATGGGCAAGATGACTGAAAAGCCTCATTTTCAGTAAGATGGAACAAGATAGCAACTTGTAGGAAGTAACACATTTTGATGTGTGCAGTCCAATGAGTGCTGAGGCATGCAGTGAATATCGTTATGTTCTTACTTCACAGATGATTCGAGTAGATTTTGAGAATATTTACTTGATGAAACACAAATCTGAATTATTGAATGGTTCAAGTAATTTCAGAGTGAAGTAGAAGATCATTGTGACAAGAGGATAAAATTTCTATGATACGATCATAGAGATGAATATCTGAGTTACGAGTTTTGGCACACAATTAAGACATTGTGGAAATTGTTTCATAATTAATACCGCCTGGAACACCATAGTGTGATGGTGTGTCCGAACATCATAGTTGCACCCTATTGGATATGGTGCGTACCATGATGTCTCTTATCGAATTACCACTATCGTTCATGGGTTAGGCATTAGAGACAACCACATTCACTTTAAATAGGGCACCACGTAATTCCGATGAGATGACACCGTATGAATTATGGTTTAGAGAAACCTAAGTTGTCGTTTCTTAAAAGTTTGGGGCTGCGACGCTTATATGAAAAAGTTTCAGGTTGATAAGCTCGAACCCAAAGCGGATAAAATGCATCTTCATAGGAAACCCAAAACAGTTGGGTATACCTCCTAATTCAGATCCGAAAGCAATATGGATTGTTTCTAGAATCGGGTCCTTTCTCGAGGAAAAGTTTCTCTCGAAAGAATTGAGTGGGAGGATGGTGGAAACTTGATGAGGCTATTGAACCGTCTCTTCAACTAGTGTGTGGCAGGGCACAGGAAGTTGTTCCTGTGGCACCTACACCAATTGAAGTGGAAGCTTATGATAGTGATCATGAAGCTTCGGATCAAGTCACTACCGAACCTCGTAGGACGACAAGGACACGTACTACTTCGGAGTGGTAAGGTGATCCTGTCTTAAAGGTCATGTTGCTAGACAACAATGAACCTACGAGCTATGGAGAAGCGATGGTGGGCCCGAATTCCGACAAATGGTTAGAAGCCATGAAATCCGAGATAGTATCCATATATCAGAACAAAGCATGGACTTTGATGGACTTGCCCGATGATCGGCAATCCATTGAGATAAATGGATCTTTTAAGAAAAAGACGGACGTGGATGGTGATATCACCGTCTATGAAGCTCGACTTGTGGCGAAGAGTTTTTCACAAGTTCAAGGAGTTGACTACGATGAGATTTTCTCATCCGTAGCGATGCTTAAGTCCGTCGGAATCATGTTAGCATCAGCTGCATTTATGAAATCTGGCAGATGGATGTCAAGACAAGTTTCCTTACCAGTTTTCGTAAGGAAAGGTTGTATGCAATACAATCAGAAAAGTTTTGTCGATCCTAAGGATGCTAAAAGGTATGCTAGCTCCAGCGATCCTTTTAAGGACTGGAGTAAGCATCTCGGAGTTGGAATGTACGCTTTGATGAGATGATCAAAGATTTTGGATTTATACAAAGTTTATAAGAAACTTGTATTTCCAAAGAAGTGAGTGGGAGCACTATAGAATTTCTGATGAGTATATGTTGTTGACATATTGTTGATCAGAAATAATGTAGAATTTCTGGAAAGCATATAGGGTTATTTGAAATGTGTTTTTCAATAGAAAACCTGGATTAAGCTACTTGAGCATTGAGCATCAAGATCTATAAGGATAGATCAAAACGCTTAATGGCACTTTCAAATGAGCACATACCTTGACATGATCTTGAAGGTGTTTAAGATGGACCAGTCAAAGAAGGAGTTCTTGCCTGAGTTGTAAGGTACGAAGTTAAGACTTAAAGCTCGACCACGGCAGAATAGAGAGAAAGGACGAAGGTCGTCCCCTATGCTTAAGACGTAGGCTCTATAGTATGCTATGCTGTGTACCGCACCTGAAGTGTGCCTTGCCATGAGTCAGTCAAGGGGTACAAGAGTGATCCAAGAATGGCTCACAGGACAGCGGTCAAAGTTATCCTTAGTAACTAGTGGACTAAGAAATTTTCTCGATTATGGAGGTGGTAAAAGAGTTCGTCGTAAAGGTTACGACGATGCAAGCTTGACACCTATCCGGATAGCTCTGAGTAGAGAGACCGGATACATATAATGGAGCAATAATTTAGAATAGCTCCAAGTAGAACAGTTATTTGGAATAGCTCCAAATAGAGCGTGGTAGCTGCATCTAGGAGATGACATAGAGATTTGTAAAGCACACACGGATCTGAAAGGTTCAGACCCGTTGACTAAAACCTCTCTCACAAGCAACATGATCAAACATAAAACTCATTGAGTGTTAATCACATAGTGATGTGAACTAGACTACTGACTCTAGTAAACTCTTGGGTATTAGTCACATGGCGATGTGACCTGTGAGTGTTAATCACATGACGATGTGAACTAGATTATTGACTCTAGTGCAAGTGGGAGACTGTTGGAAATATGCCCTAGAGGCAATAATAAAAGTATTATTATTATATTTCCTTGTTCATGATAATTGTCTTTTATTCATGCTATAACTGTATTTTCCGGAAATCGTAATACACGTGTGAATACATAGACCACAATATGTCCCTAGTGAGCCTCTAGTTGACTAGCTCGTTGTGATCAACAGATAGTCATGGTTTCCTGGCTATGGACATTGGATGTCGTTGATAACGGGATCACATCATTAGGAGAATGATGTGATGGACAAGACCCAATCCTAAGCTTAGCACAAAGATCGTGTAGTTCGTTTGCTAGAGCTTTGCCAATGTCAAGTATCTCTTCCTTTGACCATGAGATCGTGTAACTCCTGGATACCGTAGGAGTGCCTTGGGTGTATCAAACGTCACAACGTAACTGGGTGACTATAAAGGTACACTACAGGTATCTCCGAAAGTATCTATTGTTTTATGCGGATCGAGACTGGGATTTGTCACTCCGTGTAAACGGAGAGGTATCTCTGGGCCCACTCGGTAGGACATCATCATATGCGCAATGTGACCAAGGAGTTGATCACGGGATGATGTGTGTTACGGAACGAGTAAAGTGACTTGCCGGTAACGAGATTGAACAAGGTATCGGTATACCGACGATCGAATCTCGGGCAAGTAAAATACCGCTAGACAAAGGGAATTGAATACGGGATCGATTGAGTCCTTGACATCGTGGTTCATCCGACGAGATCATCGTGGAACATGTGGGAGCCAACATGGGTATCCAGATCCCGCTGTTGGTTATTGACCGGAGAACGTCTCGGTCATGTCTGCATGTCTCCCGAACCCGTAGGGTCTACACACTTAAGGTTCGATGACGCTAGGGTTATAAAGGAAGCTTGCATGTGGTAACCGAATGTTGTTCGGAGTCCCGGATGAGATCCCGGACGTCACGAGGAGTTCCGGAATGGTCCGGAGGTAAAGATTTATATATAGGAAGTCCTGTTTCGGCCATCGGGACAAGTTTCGGGGTCATCGGTATTGTACCGGGACCACCGGAAGGGTCCCGGGGGCCCACCGGGTGGGGCCACCTGCCCCGGAGGGGCCACATGGGCTGTAGGGGGTGCGCCTTGGCCTACATGGGCCAAGGGCACCAGCCCCAAGAGGCCCATGCGCCTAGGGAACCCTAGAGGGAAGAGTCCTCGAGGGGGAAGGCACCTCCGAGGTGCCTTGGGGAGGATGGACTCCTCCCCCCCTCTTGGCCGCACCCCTTTCTTGGAGTAGGGGGCAAGGCTGCGCCTCCCCCCTCTCCCCTGCCCCTATATATAGTGGAGGGAAGGGAGGGCATCTATACCTGAGCCCTTGGCGCCTCCCTCCCTCCCGTGACACCTCCTCCTCTCCCGTAGGTGCTTGGCGAAGCCCTGCAGGATTGCCACGCTCCTCCATCACCACCACGCCGTTGTGCTGCTGCTAGATGGAGTCTTCCTCAACCTCTCCCTCTCTCCTTGCTGGATCAAGGCGTGGGAGACGTCACCGGGCTGTACGTGTGTTGAACGCGGAGGTGCCGTCCGTTCGGCACTAGGATCATCGGTGATCTGAATCACGACGAGTACGACTCCATCAACCCCGTTCACTTGAACGCTTCCGCTTAGCGATCTACAAGGGTATGTAGATGCACTCTCCTCTCTCCTTTCTACTCGTTGCTGGTCTCTCCATAGATAGATCTTGGTGATGCGCGTAGGAAAATTTTGAATTTCTGCTACGTTCCCCAACAGGTACAGATGGATTTTAAAAGGGAAGACAGACAATGATGGTAAGTGTCACCATTAACAAAGCTCAACTTGTCGCTGAGATGTTTTCCAACAAGTTCAAAGAGTTGACTACGATGATACTTTCTCACTCGTAACATTGCTAAGAGTCTGTTAGAATTATATTAGCAGCTACTGCATTATTTATGAAATCTTGCAGATAGGATGTCAAAATATAGTTTCCTCGACGATTTTCTTGAGGAAAGGTTGTATCTGATACAACCAGAAGGTTTTGACAATCCTAAAAGATGCTAACAACTATGCAAAGCTCCAGCAATCCTTCTAAGGACTGGAGTGTTGGAAATATGCCCTAGAGGCAATAATAAAAGTATAATTATATTTCATTGTTCATGATAATTGTCTTTTATTCATGCTATAACTGTATTATCCGGAAATCGTAATACACGTGTGAATACTTAGACCACACTATGTCCCTGGTAAGCCTCTAGTTGACCAGCTCGTTGTGATCAACAGATAGTCATGGTTTCCTGACTATGGACATTGGATGTCGTTGATAACGGGATCACATCATTAGGAGAATGATGTGATGGACAAGACCCAATCCTAAGCATAGCATAAAAGATCGTGTAGTTCGTTTTGCTAGAGCTTTGCAAGTGTCAAGTATCTCTTCCTTCGACCATGAGATCGTGTAACTCCCGGATACCGTAAGAGTGCCTTGGGTGTACCAAACGTCACAACGTAACTGGGTGACTATAAAGGTGCATTACAGGTATCTCCGAAAGTAGCTGTTGGGTTGACACGGATCGAGACTGGGATTTGTCACTCCGTATGACGGAGAGGTATCTCTGGGCCCACTCGGTAATGCATCATCATATTGAGCTCAATGTGACCAAGGTGTTGGACACGGGATCATGCATTACGGTACGAGTAAAGTGACTTGCCGGTAACGAGACTGAACAAGGTATTGGGATACCGACGATCGAGTCTCGGGCAAGTAACGTACCGATTGACAAAGGGAATTGCATACAGGGTTTTGATCGAATCCTCGACATAGTGGTTCATCCGATGACAACATCGAGGAGCATGTGGGAGCCATCATGGGTATCCAGATCCCGCTGATGGTTATTGACTGAGAGCGTCTCGGTCATGTCTGCATGTCTCTCGAACCCGTAGGGTCTACACACTTAAGGTTCGGTGACGCTAGGGTTATGAAGATATGTATATGCAGAAACCCGAATGTTGTTCGGAGTCCCGGATGAGATCCCGGACGTCACGAGGAGTTCCGGAATGGTCCGGAGGTAAAGAATTATATATAGGAAGTGCTATTTCGGGCATCGGGACAAGTTTCGGGGTTATCGGTATTGTACCGGGACCACCGGAAGGGTCCCGGGGGTCCACCGGGTGGGGCCACCTGTCCCGGGGGGCCACATGGGCTGTAGGGGGTGCGCCTTGGCCATCATGGGCCAAGGGCACCAGCCCCTATAGGCCCATGCGCCTAGGGTTTCCCCCTAGGAGGAGTCCTAGTGGTGGAAGGCACCCCTAGGTGCCTTGGGGGGGAGGGAAACCTCCCCTAGGCCGCCCCCCCCCTAGTAGATCTCATCTACTAGGGCCGGCGCCCCCCTGGCACCCCTATATATAGTGGGGGAGAGGAGGGACTTCATACACCAGCCCCTGGCGCCTCCTCCTCCCCCCGTTACGTCTCTCCCTCGTAGTCTCGGCGAAGCCCTGCTGCTGTGACGCCCTACATCCACCACCACGCCGTCGTGCTACTGGATCTTCATCAACCTCTCCTTCCCCCTTGCTGGATCAAGAAGAAGGAGACGTCTCCCGTCCCGTACGTGTGTTGAACGCGGAGGTGCCGTCCGTTCGGCGCTGGTCATCGGTGATTTGGATCACGTCGAGTACGACTACATCATCACCTTGCAAGCTTCCGCACGCGATCTACAAGTGGTATGTAGATGCAATCTCTCTCCCTAGACTCGTTGCTTAGATGAACTCATAGATGGATCTTGGTGAAACCGTAGGAAAAATTTTAATTTTCTGCAACGTTCCCCAACAGTGGCATCATGAGCTAGGTCTATACGTAGTTCTCTTTGCACGAGTAGAACACAACTTTGTTGTGGGCGTGGATTTTGTCATCTTACTTGCCTCTACTAGTCTTTTCTTGCTCAACGGTATTGTGGGATGAAGCGGCCCGGACCAACCTTACACGTACACTTACGTGAGACCGGTTCCACCGACTGACATGCACTAGTTGCATAAGGTGGCTGGCGGGTGTCTGTCTCTCCCACCTTAGTTGGAGCGGAATCGATGAACAGGGCCCTTATGAAGGGTAAATAGAAGTTGACAAAATCACGTTGTGGTGATTCGTAGGTAAGAAAACGTTCTTGCTAGAACCCAATTGCAGCCACGTAAAAGATGCAACAACAATTAGAGGACGTCTAACTTGTTTTTG
>NC_041381.1:395230188-395261095 GCF_002162155.2 Triticum dicoccoides
ATGAATTGTGATGTATGAGATCATGTTCTTTGTAATAGGATTCACGACTTGCATGTCGATGAGTATGACAACCGGCAGGAGCCATAGGAGTTGTCATTATTTTTTGTATGACCTGCGTGTCATTGAATAACGTCATGTAAACTACTTTACTTCATTGCTAAACGTTAGTCATAGAAGTAGAAGTAGTCGTTGGCGTGACAACTTCATGAAGACACGATGATGGAGATCATGATGATGGAGATCATGGTGTCAAGCCGGTGACAAGATGATCATGGAGCCCCGAAGATGAAGATCAATGGAGCTATATGATATTGGCCATATCATGTCACAACTATATAATTGCATGTGATGTTTATTATGTATTATGCATCTTGTTTACTTAGGACGACGGTAGTAAATAAGATGATCCCTTATAAAATTTCAAGAAGTGTTCTCCCCTAACTATGCACCGTTGCTACAGTTCGTCGTTTCTAAGCACCACGTGATGATCGGGTGTGATGGATTCTTACGTTCACATACAACGGGTGTAAGACAGTTTTACACAGCGAAAACACTTAGGGTTAACTTGACGAGCCTAGCATGTGCAGACATGGCCTCGGAACACGGAGACCGAAAGGTCGAACACGAGTCGTATGGAAGATATGATCAACATGAAAATGTTCACCGACGATGACTAGTCCGTCTCACGTGATGATCGGACACGGGCTAGTCGACTCGGATCGTGTAACACTTAGATGACTAAAGGGATGTCTAATCTAAGTGGGAGTTCATAATTTGATTAGAACTTTATTATCATGAACTTAGTCTAAAACCTTTGCAAATATGTCTTGTAGATCAATGGCCAACGCTAACGTTAACATGAACTTCAACGCGTTCCTAGAGAAAACCAAGCTGAAAGATGATGGCAGCAACTATACGGACTGGGTCTGGAACCTGAGGATCATCCTCATAGCTGCCAGGAAACAATATGTCCTAGAAGGACTTCTAGGTGACGCTCCCATCCCAGAGAACCAAGACATTATGAATGCTTGGCAGTCTCGCGCTGATGATTACTCCCTCGTTTAGTGCGGCATGCTTTACAGCTTAGAACCGGGGCTCCAAAAGCGTTTTGAGCACCACGGAGCATATGAGATGTTCGAAGAGCTGAAACTAGTTTTTCAAGCTCATGCCCGGGTCGAGAGATATGATGTCTCCGACAAGTTCTACAGTTGTAAGATGGAGGAAAACAGTTCTGTCAGTGAGCACATCCTGAAGATGTCTGGGTTGCACAACCGTATGACCCAGCTGAACATTAACCTCCCAGATGAGGCGGTCATTGACAGAATCCTCCAGTCACTCCCACCAAGCTACAAGAGCTTTGTGATGAACTACAACATGCAGGGAATGGAAAAGACCATTCCTGAAGTGTTCTCGATGCTGAAGTCAGCAGAGGTTGAAATCAAGAAAGAACATCAAGTGTTGATGGTCAATAAGACCACTAAGTTCAAGAAGGGCAAGGGTAAGAAGAACTTCAAGAAGGACGGCAAAGATGTTGCCGCGCCTGGTAAGCCAGTTACCGGGAAGAAGTCAAAGAATGGACCCAAGCCTGAGACTGAGTGCTTTTATTGCAAGGGGAAGGGTCACTAGAAGCGGAACTGCCCCAAATACTTAGCGGATAAGAAGGCCGGCAACACCAAAGGTATATTTGATATACATGTGATTGATGTGTACCTTACCAGTAATCGTAGTAACTCCTGGGTATTTGATACCGGTGCCGTTTCTCATATTTGTAACTCACAGCAGGAGCTGCGGAATAAACGGAGACTGGCAAAGGACGAGGTGACGATGCGCGTTGGGAATGGTTCCAGAGTCGATGTGATCGCCGTCGGCATGCTGCCTCTACATTTACCTACGGGATTAGTTTTGAACCTTAATAATTGTTATTTAGTGCCAAGTTTGAGCATGAACATTGTATCAGGATCTCGTTTAATACGAGATGGCTACTCATTTAAGTCTGAGAATAATGGTTGTTCGATTTATATGAGAGATATGTTTTATGGTCATGCTCCGATGGTCAATGGTTTATTATTAATGAATCTCGAGCGTAATATTACACATGTTCATAGTGTAGATGCCAAAAGATTTAAAGTTGATAACGATAGTCCCACATACTTGTGGCACTGCCGCCTTGGTCACATTGGTGTCAAGCGCATGAAGAAGCTCCATGCCGATGGACTTTTAGAGTCTCTTGATTATGAATCGTTTGACACGTGCGAACCATGCCTCTTAGGTAAAATGACCAAGACTCCGTTCTCCGGAACAATGGAGCGAGCAACCAACTTGTTGGAAATCATACATACCGATGTGTGCGGTCCAATGAGCGTTGAGGCTCGCGGAGGATATCGTTATGTTCTCACTCTCATAGATGACTTGAGTAGATATGGGTATGTCTACTTAATGAAACACAAGTCTGAGACCTTTGAAAAGTTCAAGGAATTTCAGAATGAGGTGGAGAATCAACGTGACCGAAAGATAAAATTCTTACGATCAGATCGTGGAGGAGAATACTTAAGTCGCGAATTTGGTACACACTTAAAGAAATGTGGAATCGTTTCACAGCTCACGCCGCCTGGAACACCTCAGCGAAACGGTGTGTCCGAACGTCGTAATCGCACTCTATTGGATATGGTGCGGTCTATGATGTCTCTTACCGATTTACCGCTATCATTTTGGGGATACGCTCTAGAGACAGCTACATTCACTTTAAATAGGGCACCGTCTAAATCCGTTGAGACGACACCGTATGAATTATGGTTTGGAAAGAAACCTAAGCTGTCGTTTCTAAAAGTTTGGGGATGCGAAGCTTATGTCAAGAAACTTCAACCTGAAAAGCTCGAACCCAAGTCGGAAAAATGCGTATTCATAGGATACCCTAAGGAAACTATAGGGTATACCTTCTACTTAAGATCCGAAGGCAAGATTTTTGTTGCCAAGAACGGATGCTTTCTGGAAAAAGAGTTTCTCTCGAAAGAAGTAAGTGGGAGGAAAGTAGAACTCGATGAAGTACTACCTCTTGAGCGGGATAGTGACGCAGCACAGGAAACCGTTCCTGTGATGCCCACACCAACTGAAGAGGAATACCATGATAATGATCAAAGTACTTCGGATCAAGTTACTGCTGAACTTCGTAGGTCCACAGGGACACGTTCCGCACCAGAATGGTACGGCAACCCTGTCCTAGAAATCATGTTGTTAGACAACAATGAACCTTCGAACTATGAAGAAGCAATGACGGGCCCGGAATCCAACAAATGGCTTGAAGCCATGAAATCCGAGATAGAATCCATGTATGAAAACAAAGTGTGGACTTTGACAGACTTGCCCGATGATCGGCGAGCGATAGAAAACAAATGGATCTTTAAGAAGAAGACGGACGCGGATGGTAATGTCACCATCTATAAAGCTCGACTTGTCGCTAAGGGTTATCGACAGGTTCAAGGGATTGACTACGACGAGACATTCTCTCCCGTAGCGAAGCTAAAGTCCGTCCGAATCATGTTAGCAATTGCCGCATACTATGATTATGAGATATGGCAGATGGACGTCAAAACAGCATTCCTTAACGGGCATCTTAAGGAAGAACTGTATATGATGCAGCCGGAAGGTTTTGTCGATCCTCAGAACGTTAACAAAGTATGCAAGCTCCAGCGATCCATTTATGGACTGGTGCAAGCATCTCGGAGTTGGAACATTTGCTTTGATGAGATGATCAAAGCGTTTGGGTTTATGCAGACTTATGGAGAAGCCTGCGTTTACAAGAAAGTGAGTGGGAGCTCTGTAGCATTTCTCATATTATATGTAGATGACATACTCCTGATGGGAAATAATATAGAATTTCTGGACAGCATTAAGGCCTACTTGAATAAGTGTTTTTCAATGAAGGACCTTGGAGAAGCTGCTTATATATTAGGCATCAAGATCTATAGAGATAGATCGAGACGCCTCATAGGTCTTTCACAAAGTACATACCTTGATAAGATTTTGAAGAGATTCAGAATGGATCAGTCCAAGAAGGGGTTCTTGCCTATGTTACAAGGTATGAGACTGAGCTCAGCTCAGTCACCGACCACGGCAAAAGATAAAGAAGAGATGAGTGTCATCCCCTATGCTTCAGCCATAGGATCTATTATGTATGCCATGCTGTGTACCAGACCCGATGTACACCTTGCCGGAAGTTTGGTAGCAAGATACCAAAGTAATCCCGGCAAGGAACACTGGACAGCGGTCAAGAATATCCTGAAGTACCTGAAAAGGACAAAGGACATGTTTCTCGTTTATGGAGGAGACGAAGAGCTCGTCGTAAAGGGTTACGTCGACGCTAGCTTCGACTCAGATCCGGATGACTCTAAGTCACAAACCGGATACGTGTATATGTTGAATGGTGGAGCAGTAAGCTGGTGTAGCTGCAAGCAGAGCGTCGTGGCGGGATCTACGTGTGAAGCGGAGTACATGGCAGCCTCGGAGGCAGCACATGAAGCGATTTGGGTGAAGGAGTTCATCACCGACCTAGGAGTCATACCCAATGCGTCGGGGCCGATCAAACTCTTCTGTGACAACGCTGGAGCTATTGCCCTCGCAAAGGAGCCCAGGTTTCACAAGAAGACCAGGCACATCAAGCGTCGTTTCAACTCCATCCGTGAAAATGTTCAAGATGGAGACATAGAGATTTGCAAAGTGCACACGGATCTGAATGTCGCAGATCCGCTGACTAAACCTCTCTCGCGTGCAAAACATGATCAACACCAGAACTCTATGGGTGTTCGATTCATCACAATGTAACTAGATTAGTGACTCTAGTGCAAGTGGGAGACTGTTGGAAATATGCCCTAGAGGCAATAATAAAAGTATTATTATATTTCATTGTTCATGATAATTGTCTTTTATTCATGCTATAACTGTATTATCCGGAAATCGTAATACACGTGTGAATACTTAGACCACATAATGTCCCTGGTAAGCCTCTAGTTGACCAGCTCGTTGTGATCAACAGATAGTCATGGTTTCCTGACCATGGACATTGGATGTCGTTGATAACGGGATCACATCATTAGGAGAATGATGTGATGGACAAGACCCAATCCTAAGCATAGCATAAAAGATCGTGTAGTTCGTTTTGCTAGAGCTTTGCAAGTGTCAAGTATCTCTTCCTTCGACCATGAGATCGTGTAACTCCCGGATACCGTAAGAGTGCCTTGGGTGTACCAAACGTCACAACGTAACTGGGTGACTATAAAGGTGCATTACAGGTATCTCCGAAAGTAGCTGTTGGGTTGACACGGATCGAGACTGGGATTTGTCACTCCGTATGACGGAGAGGTATCTCTGGGCCCACTCGGTAATGCATCATCATATTGAGCTCAATGTGACCAAGGTGTTGGACACGGGATCATGCATTACGGTATGAGTAAAGTGACTTGCCGGTAACGAGACTGAACAAGGTATTGGGATACCGACGATCGAGTCTCGGGCAAGTAACGTACCGATTGACAAAGGGAATTCATACAGGGTTTGATCAAATCCTCGACATAGTGGTTCATCCGATGACAACATCGAGGAGCATGTGGGAGCCATCATGGGTATCCAGATCCCGCTGATGGTTATTGACTGAGAGCGTCTCGGTCATGTCTGCATGTCTCCCGAACCCGTAGGGTCTACACACTTAAGGTTCGGTGACACTAGGGTTATGAAGATATGGATATGCAGAAACCCGAATGTTGTTCGGAGTCCCGGATGAGATCCCGGACGTCACGAGGAGTTCCGGAATGGTCCGGAGGTAAAGAATTATATATAGGAAGTGCTATTTCGGGCATCGGGACAAGTTTCGGGGTTATCGGTATTGTACCGGGACCACCGGAAGGGTCCCGGGGGTCCACCGGGTGGGGCCACCTGTCCCGGGGGGCCACATGGGCTGTAGGGGGTGCGCCTTGGCCATCATGGGCCAAGGGCACCAGCCCCTATAGGGCCATGCGCCTAGGGTTTCCCCCTAGGAGGAGTCCTAGTGGTGGAAGGCACCCCTAGGTGCCTTGGGGGGGAGGGAAACCTCCCCTAGGCCGCCGCCCCCCTAGTAGATCTCATCTACTAGGGCCGGCGCCCCCCCTGGCACCCCTATATATAGTGGGGGAGAGGAGGGACTTCATACACCAGCCCCTGGCGCCTCCTCCTCCCCCCGTTACGTCTCTCCCTCGTAGTCTCGGCGAAGCCCTGCTGCTGTGACGCCCTGCATCCACCACCACGCCGTCGTGCTGCTGGATCTTCATCAACCTCTCCTTCCCCCTTGCTGGATCAAGAAGAAGGAGACGTCTCCCGTCCCGTACGTGTGTTGAACGCGGAGGTGCCGTCCGTTCGGCGCTGGTCATCGGTGATTTGGATCACGTCGAGTACGACTACATCATCATCTTGCAAGCTTCCGCACGCGATCTACAAGTGGTATGTAGATGCAATCTCTCTCCCTAGACTCGTTGCTTAGATGAACTCATATATGGATCTTGGTGAAACCGTAGGAAAACTTTTTAATTTTCTGCAACGTTCCCCAACATGGAGTAAGCATCTCGGAGTTGGAATATACGCTTTGATGAGATGATCAAAGATTTTGGATTTATACAAAGGTTATGAGAAACTTGTGTTTCCAAAGAAGTGAGTGGGAGCACTATAGAATTTCTGATGAGTATATGTTGTTGACGTATTGTTGATCAGAAATGATATAGAATTTCTAGAAAGCATATAGGGTATTTGAAAAGGTGTTTTTCAATGGAAAACCTGGATTAAGCTACTTGAACATTGAGCATCAAGATCTATAAGGATAGATAAAAAATGCTCATTAATACTTTCAAATGAATACATGCCGTGACAAGATTTTGAAGAAGTTCAAAATAGATCGGCGAAGAAGGAGTTCTTGGCTGTGTTGTAAGGTGTGAGTATTGAGTAAGACTCAAGACCTGACCACGGCATAAGAGAGAGAAAGGACGAAGGTCGTCCCCTATGCTTTAGACGTAGGCTCCACAATATGCTATGCTGTGTACCGCACCTGAAGTGTGCCTTGCCATGAGTCAGTCAAGGGGTACAAGTGTGATCCAGGAATGGATCATAGCACATCGGTCAAGGTTATCCTTAATAACTAGTGGACTAATGAATTTTCGCGATAATGGAGGTGATAAAAGAGTTCATCATAAAGGGTTACGCCGATGTAAACTTTGACACTAATCTGGATGACTCTGAGTAGTAAACCGGATTCGTATAGTAGAGCAGTTATTTGGAATAGTTCCAAATAGCGCGTGGTAGCTGCATCTAGGAGATGACATAGAGATTTGTAAAGCACACACGGATCTGAAAGATTCAGACCCGTTGACTAATAACCTCTCTCACAAGCGAGATATGATCAAACCCAATGGGCGTTGGATTCATTACAATCACATAGTGATGTGAACTAGATTATTGACTCTAGTGCAAGTGGGAGACTGTTGGAAATATGCCCTAGAGGCAATAATAAAATGGTTATTATTATATTTCATTGTTCATGATAATTGTCTATTGTTCATGCTATAATTGTATTAACGGGAAACCATAATACATGTGTGAATACATAGACCACAACATGTCCCTAGTGAGCCTCTAGTTGACTAGCTCGTTGATCAACAGGTGGTCAAGGTTTCCTGACCGTGGACATTGGATGTCATTGATAAAGGGATCACATCATTAGGAGAATGATGTGATGGACGAGACCCAATCCTAAGCATAGCACAAGATCGTATAGTTCGTTTGCTAAGAGCTTTTCTAATGTCAAGTATCACTTCCTTAGACCATGAGATTGTGCAACTCCCGGATACCGTAGGAATGCTTTGGGTGTACCAAACGTCACAACGTAACTGGGTGGCTATAAAAGTGCACTACAAGTATCTCCGAAAGTGTCTGTTGGGTTGGCACGAATCGAGACTGGGATTTGCCACTCCGTATGATGGAGAGGTATCTCTGGGCCCACTCGGTAATGCATCATAATAATGAGCTCAATGTGACTAAGTAGTTAGTCACGGGATCATGCATTATGGAATGAGTAAAGTGACTTGCGGGTAACGAGATTGAACGAGGTATTGGGATACCGATGATCGAATCTCAGGCAAGTAACATACCGATTGACAAAGGGAATTGCATACGAGATTGCTTGAATCCTTGACATCGTGGTTCATCCGATGAGATTATCATGGAACATGTGGGAGCCAACATGGGTATCCAGATCCCGCCGTTGGTTATTGGCCAGAGAGCTGTCTCGGTCATGTCTGCATGATTCCCGAACCCGTAGGGTCTACACACTTAAGGTTCGATGACGCTAGGGTTATAAAGGAAGTTTGTATGTGGTTGTCGAATGTTGTTCGGAGTCCCGGATGAGATCCTGGACGTCACGAGGAGTTCCGAAATGGTCCGAAGGTAGAGATTTATATATGGGAAGTCCAGTTTCAGTCACCGGAATAGTTTCGGGGGTTATCGGTATTGTGCCGGGACCACCGAAAGGTGTCCGGAGGTCCATCGGGTGGGGCCACCTGCCCCGGGGGACTTGATGGGATGAATATGGGAGGGAACCAGCCCATAGTGGGCTGGTGCGCCCCTCCCCAAGGGCCCAAGGCGCCTAGGGTTGAAAATCCTAGGGGAGGGGGGCGCCTCCACCTTGCTTGGGGGGCAAGCCTCCCCTCCCCTCTAGATGGGATCTGGAGGGGGCCGCCCCCCTCTCCCCTTCCCCTATATATAGTGGTGGTTTTGGGGCTGCCAAACACACGAGTTTTCCTCTCTCCTGGCGCAGCCCTACCCCTCTCCCTCCTCGTCTCTCGCAGTGCTTAGCGAAGCCCTGCTGGAGTGCCATGCTCCTCCATCACCACCACACCGTTGTGCTGCTGTTGGATGGAGTCTTCCCCAACCTCTCCCTCTCTCCTTGCTGGATCAAGGTGCGGGAGACGTCACCGTGCTGCACGTGTGTTGAACGCGGAGGCACCGTTCTTCGGTGCTTAGATCGGATTCGGCCGCGATCTGAATCGCTTCGTGAACGACTCCACCGACCGCGTTCTTGTAACGCTTCCGCATCGCGATCTTCAAGGGTATGAAGATGCACTTCCCTCTCTCTCGTTGCTAGTATCTCCATAGATTGATCTTGGTGATGCGTAGAAAATTTTGAATTTCTGCTACGTTTCCCAACAGTAGGTTTCTTTGCCAAAATACCAGAACGCCTTAGCCACACATCTGCTTTGCCAACTACATGCATTTGTGCAAGATTGAACTTGTATTCATTAGGAGTGCCTGACATCTGAAAAAACTTATCACACTGTCTGATCCACCCTCCTGGATTGTCCCCATCGAAAGATGGGAAATCCAATCTTGGACCCTTAGTGATAGATTTCAGAAACTGGGTACGCATCTCTTGCTCATACTGTCGATAAAAATCCTCCCAATGTGTTCGAACTGTTGGTGGCTGAAAGTTGTGGAAGACAACAGTATGGGCAGTTCTGAATGTTCCTGTTGGAGTTGCATTACCTGAATGTATCTCACGCCTAGGTGCATCTACATAACCTGGAGGAGCTGACCTAGTAGGGACACGGACAGGAGGCAAGCTGGCTGGTAGTTGAAGTGCACACTATTTGGTTTTCTTCTGTTCTAACGCCAAACGCTTGTGCAGTTCTTCAGCCAGTGGTCTTGTGGGATCTTGTTCAGCTGCCTCTCAGGAAGTTTGAGGTATATCTACACCCACTACCCCTTGAGCTGTGGTTGTTTGCGCTGGACTGGGAGCATGATTGTTGCTAAAATTTTTGAGGATATCTGCCATGGTCGACAGCTGTGTATTCAAAGCTGATACCACTTCTTGCACTCCCGACATTGCCTTGGCCATGGTGTCCTGCTTGAGGTTCATGGCGTGGACGTCCTTGCGCAGGTCATCCAGCTCTCCCCGCATCTCTGCTGTCTCTTCCCGATTCTGCACCACCTCCCCCTTAAGTGCCAACAATTCGGTAATATCATTCTCATCCAGACTCGGCTTCGAACGCCCCATCGCAATCTTAGCCGCAAAAGGAATTTTACAACCAGCAACGCTGGAAACCTGAACGGATCTGAGATCGAAACTGACCCCGACGAGATCTGCCGCCCTGTAACACCACCCGAAAGGGAATCTGGAATTTTACCACGGAAACAAGGAGTCCCCGCAACCAGTTCCAGGACCCGAGTTGTCGCCGAATAGGTCTACCGCCGCCAGCGTCACCATGCCGCCCCCATCGCCGCCCAGCACCGCCGCCTGAGATCGCCGCCAAAACGTGGGAGGGAAGGGAGGGAGAAATTTTTTCCCGCGCAGCTACACCCTTTGCCGAAGATCAGCCTGGCTCTGAGTACCAATTGTCATGCCCGCATCTAGATCGAGCTAAGGAAATTGGGGATCAGGACGCTAGGGTTCTTCACAGAAGACGCGTGAGAGTATCAGAGGCGAATATGCGATTGTATTATCTGTAAAGTGTGTAGTGGTTCATTCATAGAATAATGGCATAGCCTTACAATCGAGAGAGGGGTGGCATATATAGCCAGCGACAAGTGATGACGGTAAACAGTACGACAACGGAAACGAAACAGTAACGGAAAACAGTTCAGGAGGAAGGCGAGCACAGCGAGCCGTTCGACCGTCCGTTATCTGAAGAAGCCAACAGTTAACTGAAGGTCATCGAGCCTGACAATACCAACCGCCGCCCCTCCTCGCATGTTTCCGCCTGCATCCCCCGTCGCTCTCAGCCTCCGCGCACCCATCTCCGCCTGGTCGATATCGCTCGTACCGGTTCCGGCTCCAACCCCAAGCCGATCCGACGCCGGCTGCCTGTTCGACAGAATGCCTGAGAGCGTGGCGCCCGGCAGGGAGGACCGCATCGGCGCCCTCCCGAACGATCTCCTCCGCCGCGTGCTGTCGTTCCTTACCTCGCGCGAGTCCGTCTGCACATGCGTGCTCGCTCGCCGCTGGCGCCACCTCTGGAAGTCCGTGCCCGTTGTGCGCGTCATGGCGCCGGTGCCCTTCGATAGAGAAGTGGAGGGAGAGCTCTGGTTCGTCAATGCCCTGCTTCTCCTGTGCGCGACCGGGCGCCGCTGCATGAGGTGGATATCGGAACCTACCTCCACGAGCCATCGGCACCCCTCAGCGTTGAGCTGTGGCTCCAATATGCTGCATCCTGCCATGTTCGGGTGCTTCGAGTTTGGGTGCTTCGAGTTTACAGTCGGCGTCTGCAGCTACCCAACGTGACTCTCATCTGCCAGCACCTGACAGTAATTTTTTTTTGAAGGTCACCGGGGGAGGGCGAAGCCCTCCACCTGAATCTTTTTTCGTTTTCTATTGCATCACGCCCCTAGGAAGGGGCAGGGTTTTACACATGCGTGGGAGAGAGATGGAGAGCGATGAAGAGGGGGGGGGGGGCAAACGCCAGACCCAAAAGAACCAAGGCTAAACTGCCCGAGAGAATGCGCGGAGCCACCTATCTATACACGCCCGGTCGGCCACTTTCAAATGGCCTTTTCAAAGAACCGAGTCTTCACGGCAGCACCCGAGCAAACGGGCCAGGGAAGGCCGGGCGCCTTGGAACACCACGGCATTTCTATGCTTCCACAGCTGCCAACAGCAAAGGAGGGTGAAGGAGGCATGGGCAACCTCACCAGCCGCCTCCCGCACGTCCACGTCCTGGAGCGCTCCAACATGGTAACTCCGCCCGACCACCTCCACGCCCACGGCCAGCCAAAACGAGCGGGCAAAGGGGCAATCGAAGATCAGGTGATCCGCCGTCTCGACCACATATGCGCAGATGGGACATGAGGCTTCCGCAGCCGCCACAATAGTCTTCCGGAGCAGGACATCTCTCGTGTGGATCCTCCGCTGCACAAGGAGCCACCCAAAGAACCGGACACGGGACAGCGCAGCGCACCCCAGATGAAGTCCGCGAAGGAGGCCCGCATGCCGCCAAAGCGTTCAAGGGCTTAGACGGCAGCCGTAGCGACGCCCCCGCCCACGCCCCGGCACAGCACGGGGTAGCGTTCGTCGTCGCCAGGGGACTCCCGAACCTCAGCTAGCAACGCCAGGAGGGCGCCCCGCTCGGCTCCCCCGGCGGTGGTGAGCCTGGGGACGAGCACCCGGTCTAGGCCGCGGGCGCGCACCTGCCACACAGTGGCCTCCGAGTCCGTGGCGTGAGAAAGGAGGGCAGGGAAGGCCGCCGAGACTGCCCCGCACGGCAGCCAGTGATCGAACCAGAAGGACGTCCGCCGCCCGTCCCGCACCTCCACCGTCGTCAAACTCCGATAGAGCGGCAGCATCTTGGACAGTGCCCGGGCGTGTTCGCCGGCCGACCTGGAGCCCGAAGCCGAGAGCAGGGAGTGCCCGTCCAGCCCCGCCCACACCCACGCCGCCCATCGCGAGGACGTGGGAGCCGCGTGGAGACGGTGCAGCATCTTGATCAACAGGCTCCGGTTTTGCGTTGCGAGGTCCCGAACGCCGAGGTCCCCCTCCTCCTTGGTTCGGCAGACCCGTTCCCAGGCCACGAGGCATTGCGCGTCGGTGGCACGGTCGGCAGCATTCCAGAGGAAGGCGCGGCGCAGTGAGTCCAGCTTTTTGAGCACCGCCGGAGGAAGGAGCATGGCCGCCATCGCGTACGTCGGGAGGGCATCCAGCACCGCGCTGAGCAGCACCAGCCGCCCGGCAGGGGAGAGGAGCCGAGCCCGCCAGCCTGCCAGGTACTTGTCCACCTTCGCAAGCATGGGGAGGAAGTCGGCGAAGGTGAGCTTTTCCCACGACAGCAGAAGCCCGAGATAGGCCTGCGGGAATCCCTGGACGGCGCAGCCGAGCACGCCAACGGCCTCCTCCAACACCTCCGGAGGCACGTGCATGGGGACAAGCGTGCTCTTGGAGAAGTTTATGTCCAGCCCCGTCGCGGCCGCGAAATCGTCGAGGATGCAGCGAAGGCGGACAGCCGCGCCACGCTCTGCCCTGAGGATGACCAACGTGTCATCGGCGTACTGGAGCACCTGACAGTATTAGATTTCGCTGGTGTGAAATTTGAGGAATGCACTCTGAATTTTTCAAGCTGCCCAATGCTAGAGGTATTAAAGATGTATGATTGTAAAATCAGCGCCTAGAAGATCTTGTGCAAATCGTTAAGGCATCTAACTATGGAGATATGCCGTTTTGACAGGTATGGCCGCACTCGTATCTCTTGCCCAAGTCTCACTGCCTTGAAACTAGTTGACAATTTGGGTTGGACTCCTTCCCTTGAGAGCATGCCGTTATTGGTAACGGCACTTATCAGGTTTGATGAAGAATGGTATGATCTTGAAGCGTCTTATGATCATTGTCCTAATGGTGGTTACTATGAGGATTGTGATGATGAGTTCTGTCCTTCTTGCCTCTGTCAAGGCGATGATTGCGTGCTTCTAAAAGGTCTATGTAACGCTACAAATTTGAAGTTGACAAGTGCTCCTCAATAGTTATGCTTTCACGTTCACTGTCTCCTACGGTTGATTGCCATCTGGTCCTGTACATTTGTATCCATCAATAGAAACATCTTAGGGAGTCTGCTTATGAGCACTGCACGTATGTTGCCAATTCGCATTTGAATCATTATGTTTCTTTGTAGACATCACCTAATAGTTGGTTCGTGCAATGACAGTACATTATGCATATCAGCATCTGTGTGTTCTGCGTTGCTAGTTTATACTTCTGATGTTTATACTATCCAAAAGCATAAGATTAATATTTATTTTTATAGTACAGGTTAATCTTTTCCACATTAGATGGTACGGCTTAATTTATTTCTGATTAAACCAGAAACCTGCAAATCTGAAACCCTGCTGGTAGCTTCTATTCCATTCAGCGTTACTAAATCAAGTACTTTGACCTCAAGTAGAATTTAATCCTCTCCACTTTATCCAGACTATTTGCACCAGGGATTTTAAATGGCGCCATACGTTTAGCAAGTTAAAAACATTGTTTCTCAATGATTGGTGCCTGGCTGCTGACTTCGGTGGACTGGTTTACTTTCTTCAGCACTCACCAATTCTAGAGAGGCTTACCCTTCAACTTAGATTTCGTGAGGTACTGTATGTTTTCTAATTACACCAGTTTTTGTCTTTGAAATCACCATTGCAGTTGGTTGATCTCAGTTAGCTATTATGTTTTCTACAGCAACAATCTATGGATGGAAAAGATGAAAGTTACAAGCCAAGAAAACATTTCTTGGTATCAAAGAATCTTAAAGTAGTCGAGATGAAGTGTCACAAGGAAGATGAAAGGATTCACCAAATTGTAAAGATCCTTATTAGCCTTGGAGTACCTCCTGAGCATATTGACAACCAACAGAACGATGTGTGGTCTGATTGTAAGTAACTATTACCACTCCACACTGATTATTGTGTTTCTTCCTCGTAAAATTTCTGCAGTCAGCATGTTTGTGTAAAATTTACAAATGGAAGAAGGTATCAATTAGTTTAGACAAAGTAATGAATATTTTAAATTTGGAAAAGTGGACATCCAACATTTTCTGAAGCTAGCACTATATCATATTTCAATAAGAATCTAAAGCTTGGTCCAAGCAGCACTGCATTCTATATCATCTTGCACCATTGTGCATCCTTTTGACTGCTAATGCCACCATACATTATCTGAACCCACAACGGCGAACGTTAATAGGCCTGCAGAACTGCAAGTTAAGACTTCTTTATCAGTTCCATTTTAAAGGAAGCATCCTTTAAGTTCTCCAATAACTAGGTTAAGTTGAATGTTGGTTCAACCATCACAGAAGTTTCTTATACTGCAAGCGAAGGATTTCCTACATTTTATTTTGACGTGAGATTTCCTGCATTTTGCTAATCAATTGTATCTTCTCAAGTCCGGCCTTCCATGCGCTGATTGTGTCTTATTGTTTATTCAGGCTCCAGTTTCGAGCAGGACTACTTTCAGCTGGCATACGGTTTCTTGGTTTGACAGACTTTATATCCCTGAATCTTGGCCGGTGATATCACTATGTTCTGTGTACCAGGATCGTGTGCCTGTCCTTACCCCGTTTGTATGAAAATCCGTAGAATCTGTATGCAGCTGGACTAGGTTTGAGCTCCATCCTAGTGTGGTTGCGCTGCTACTCATTCCTGAAGTCAGTACAAGGCCATGGCATCTAACGTCACTATGTGACTGATGTAATGTTTCCCATGGAAGAAAGTAAAGCAGGTCAGGTCGGCAGCTAGCTTTTGATCTTTACTTTACGCGAGTGTGCTCTTGCTCCTTGGTGTCGAGCTCAACAAGGTAAACATTAACTCATGCCTTTTTTTCCATGTCTGTATTTCTGAGGAAGGAACTGTGGTAGGCCTGTGGCCGACCTTAACTGAATTTCTTCCGGAAACCTCCTACTTACATTAACCGCTGCTGCGGAGTTCGACATGCCATTGTTAGATCCTCGTTTGCTTTGCACATTCAGTTCTTGTTAGGCAACATAAATGTTACTCTCGTGATGTTTACACTCCATGTGTGAAGAATGTATTTTGCCATCATGCATGCATGCATGCCTCGTTTTGGCTGTTCGATGCATAGAGGCTCAAATTTGGACATAGGGGGAGAGAGAAATGAAGGCGTGGATGGAGGCGTCCGTGTCTTATTAAGAAAGGGAGAAGAACTAGGCGTACTTGTAGTTTGTTACAGGACCGCATGCATTAACAACCCTGATGACCTGATAACAAGAGGTGGTGGTGCGTTGCTTTCAGATTGGGAAGAGATGCCTGGCTACCTGGTGCTGCTGCTACGGTAGACATCAGAATAGTTCGCGCTTTCACAAAACATACATACAATATGAAGGAAAGGAGCTGGAAGGGAGGGCGTGCTAGTGAGCTCTAGCACCTGGAAAGCAGAGGGATGGAATTTCGCTCCTGCTGCAGCACCTTTAAAACGTGCGAGGCTTTTATTAGTGACTGAAAAGGAGGCCGGGAATCGATAGAGGAAAGTAGAAGGTGATCTATTGGTCGATCTACTGTGGAATCAAAAACACGTAGTAGTAAAAGGCAAATGGTACCTGCAGCTAGACGTGCCACTTTCAGGAGGGGCATGGGCCATGGAGCACACCTGAAGTTCGATCTTGATGGCTGAGAGTGCAACTACCCGGGAGAATATCTAGTGCACCGGTGCTTGTGGTGCTACCGGTGCACCGAGCTCAAGTCACACATTTTAAATGTTTGAAAAATTCAGAAAAAAATGTAGCACATTCACACAACATTAATGTAGATTGTCACAAAATTTCAAGTCAAAATTCGAAACACAGCTCCTAAAACAAAAATGACAAATTCAACACTGAATAATACATAACATAAGTTGGACTTTAGATTTGGCCCATTACTACATTGTTGTCAATTTTGTCATTTTTGTATCTCAAAAAATATTTCGAGTTTTGATACGAAATTTTGTGACGACAGTCATTGATGTTATGTCAATGTGCTCGATTTTTTTCAGATTTTTTAAAATATTGTACGGCATCCGGTGCACCGGTAGCACCACAAGTATTGGTGCACCGAATACGTTCCGGGAACTACCCATCGGTTGGTGGTTCTCTCGCTAAGCCTTTTACCATTACCATAAGATGTTCCTTTATATTCACCTCCTGTAACTCTCCTAGATCGTGGTGGTTTTATAGCGATTGACGGTAGATAGATGATGCACTGCGTGATGCTCCGCCCACTAATTCCACATTTCCGTCCACAGGCTTTTGGCTCTAGCCATGCGATTGCGAGTGACGTGGACGTGATCTTGACCGGAGGCGGCCGGTCGTGCACAAGATAGGAGAAAACGTGTTCCACGCACCTTCGCTTTATTATGTGCGCGCCTCTTGTTTCCTGCACTTGTTTTTCTTTATCATATCACGCCAAATGAATGAGACGAGGATAAATAAGACGAAGAAAAACAAGTACTAGCTCATTGTTTGTGCTCATTTTGAGTTGAGGTAATATTACCGGGAGTCATAATACTTGCTTTAGATGTTTGGTTTGGTGTTAGAACTTTAAAAAGTATGGATTGGTGGTCATCCAACTTGCGATTTCGTGCAAATACGGTTACTTCATCCGTACCCATACCCAGACGTATCCTGCATTTACGTGGCATGCCAACATGACCATGGCCCATTGTCAGTGACCCAAGTGACGGGCGCGTGTTTTTTTGGAGAGACACCCCTGCTCTATATTTAATTGCGCAAAAGCCCTTACTCAGCACATGTGGGTCCAGCTTGACAGCGTGCTAGATGAATAAATTTCTCCTTGACATCTGGATCCACTTGTGGCTTTATTGTGTGCGCGCCTCTTGTTTCCTACACTTGTTTTTCTTTATCATATCACGCCAAATGAATGAGACGAGAATAAATAAGACGAAGAAAAACAAGTACTAGCTCATTGTTTGTGCTCATTTTGAGTTGAGGTAATATTACCGGGAGTCATAAAACTTGCTATAGATGTTCGGTTTGGTGCTAGAATTTTAAAAAGTATGGTTTGATGGTCATCTAACTTGCGTTTTCATGCAAATACAGTCACTTCATCCGTATCCAGATGTATCCTGCATTTACGTGGCATGCCAACGTGACCACAGCCCTGTTAGTGACCCAAGTTACAGGCACATGTTTTTTGGAGACACCCCTGCTCTATATTTAATTGCGCAAAAGCCCTTACTCGGCACATGTGGGTCCCGCTTGACAGTGTGCTAGATGAATAAATTTAAAAAGGAGCATGGGGGTGGCTCGAACTCATGACGTCATGTACAGACATGTCGTGTGCCAACAACTGCACCAAACAAACTTTCACGTTTGTGAAGAGATACATCTTCTTTTGTTTTAAAGTGAAAGCAGGGTTTGGCTGATATTTTCATGTCGATTCTAATTGTCTCCATTGTTATTATTTTTTGCAACTTAACTGATATATATACACGCAAAATGTTGTAGGGAGAGACACGAACTCGCAAGCTGGGGTCACCTAGCGGATGTACAGTACTAACAAGTAACAACTAAACGTGCACAAGCTTTGTTATTTTCTAGTTTCAATTTTATATATTTTAATGCACAAAAAAATTGTGTAGGAATGAAGTATGTCTTGGGGGGGGGGGGGTGATAAACATGGGTGGCAGATATAACCGATGATGCTCGATGGCGATAAGGTACATGTTCGACCAGTTCGTCCTTCTGCACAAGGACTACGTCTGGTTGGAGGGCTTGTGACTTAACACGGAAGATAAACTCTCTTCACCCTATTCTCTTCGACAATCGATTCGTCAACCGATGCCGATCACTTGTGGTAGATACTTGAAGGCGATCTTCAAACCTTTACAGACTTCTTCTTCGAGAACCACAATTACTCTTGGTCTCTGAAGAAATTGACACCTAACAGTCTACTGAGTTTGCAACTCTCAAGAGTAATAGGCGGAGCGTACTAAACTTAGATTCCAGTGATGCTGAACCACTATCTGATTCTTCGGCTCTAGGGTTTTTCTCTCGGTGGATTTAAAACTCAAATCTCTTGGAGATTGGGTTGCTCAACAATCTTCTCAGAATCAAACGGAGCAGCCACCGGACAAAGCCGGTGCGGGGTGGCTATTTATAGCCGCAGCCTTCCCTGGTGGAAAATGACAATTTTGGACACGTGGTCCAACCAATGGCCAACCGACACGTTCACAACGGTCGGATTTTGGAGCAACGGTAACATTACTTGAGCAACAAGTAATGCTAACTCCTTGGTCCGAGTCAAATCTCTCGCAACGAAGAAGATCACAGTCTCTTGCTGGCAAGTATTTGCTCGAAGCACAAAGAGATTTCTCTCACAACTTTCATAGGTTTGGGTTTAGCATCAGAGAATCAAGCTTCGAACACTACACCCCTCTTAATAGTACGGTGGTCCTATGACTCAATGGAAGAAGAAGAACAATGAAACAAATGCTACGTCTTCATCTCGTCTTCATTCTTCCTCGAGCGCGGACATATGCTTCGAACATGCACCGAACCAATTGCTTAAACTTCAACAATTTTTAGGGGTCACTCTTGTTAGCTTTATCTTCGGTGATAACCTTTGCTGCCGAGCAGGGAGATTATCTTCGTCATTTGAATCAAATTCCTCGATACTTCAGGGACCTGTTACTCTGTGTGCACTAGCAAACGCATCAGTCCCATACTGTTGAAATGTCAATAAACTCCAAAACATAAGGGGCCTATCATTGCACCAACAATCTCCCCCTTTTTGGACAGTTGTTGACAAAACCAATAATCATTGAAGTGAAGATAGATAAGAGAAATGTAGAATAAACAAGAGTGAACTTGCGGTACTTGACTCGATGATGAAAATATACTCCCCCTGGATGTATGCAGGATCAACTGATATACAATGAAGTTCCTTGCAATTCATTTGAGTATGTGGAGGATTTTCAATCATATGAGATAATGATTCACACTGATGATAGATAATCCAACGAGAATATAGTGCAATCAATCATGACTTCTGACAATAATTCCACCTGTAAAATAAATCCTTTGAGAGAGAATAGTGAAGTAGGTGGGGTTATTAATATTACAACCCATATCAAAAGTTTTACATCAGAGCACAATAACTGGCATACATTGTCTTGGAAATTTACAACACAAAAGCCTCGAAAAACAGAGCGAATAAACAGGAAGACCAAATCCATCAGAGCAGAATCTATCGAAGCCCCCGACGTAATTCTCCCCCCTTTTGTCAACGAGTGTCAAAAAGGTGATAAAAAACATGAGTGTGAAAGAAGGTGAATCTGATTCACTCCGAGGCATCGCCCGAAGAACTGCCCGAAGAAGTTTCTGATTCGGAGGTGTTTGGGACATCTTCATCGTCAGCAGCTACAACAGGTCCTTCAAGACTGGCTTGGGGCTGAGAAGATGAAGGTACATTGGGGTCAGCCTATTGAGTCTTGCGAGACAAAATATTTTCTTCAGAAGGTTTCTCAGTGGGCGAGGTTGCTTCTGACTCGTCGAGCAATTTGCGTAGCTATATCCAAAGTAAATTGGTTGTTGGTTCACGAGCTGGCAGAGGCGGAGTGAACCGATCTTGAAAATCTTTAGTTGAGAATCATTGATCAATATACTTATAGAGTTCTTGGAGATGAGAGTGGTTCAGTTGCTTCTTGGAGAAAAAAATTCGAAGCAATTTCCATAAACGCTTCTTGTTTTGTGTTGTGATCATGTGCACAACTTTTGTTCGGTTGTGAATAGCATTGAGTTCGGCAGCCAAATGCTCTTTCTCTTGACGATCTTCAGCCATATGTTTCAGCAACAGTTGTTGAGTGCGCATGCTCACTTCAAGATGTGAAGGAGGTTGAGTGTTCGGAAGATGATCACGCTTAGGTAGCTTTGGTCCATTGAAGGTGTTGTGATAATCAGAAGAGCTTGACACTGGTGCTTTTCCCGAAGAGAAATCTTCCATTACTTTCAGCGTATCACGCACAGGAGGAATGAAGCTTTTGTGACTAACTTTGGCAAGATATTCGGTTTTCATTGCATAGTCAACCACTTTTGGAATCCAGGGCGCAAATACCTTGATAGTTTTGGGGCACTGAGCTAAATCCATCAGTACGTGCGGGAACATATCTTCGACATCAAAGATAAAACCTTGTGATATGGCATGGATGGTGTTGCGAAGAACATCAGATATCATGGTGTATGTATTCATTCCAGCCAGCAGACAGAGGGTGTAAGTAAGAATATGGTATAAGGTCTGATTGTCGAATGCCAGGTGCTCGGGCGGGGGAGGACCATGGTAGTCACGGATTTTCTCTTCGTCCATTGTGCATTGGAAATCTTCATCAGAGATTGCATCAATATTATGAACCCAAATCTCAGTCTTGCCATGTTCAAATGAGGGAAATGAAAATGAGATACAAAGTCCATGGCAGAGCAATTTATTCGTTCCTTCAGTCATCCATTCCATGATTCACTTTGTGGTGTCAGATTCATCACCGGAGATATAGTGTTGCATAAAATTGAAGAATAATCTCCCAATTCCATTGATGCTAATATGCAAAGACATGCATGAGACCAAAGTCTTAGATATCTTACAATATTTGGTTGAAACAGCCGATGTTTTTCATTGCAGCAATATCTGGGAATTCATGAGGGAAAATCTTGAGACTGTCATAAAGAATCTGTGAATAGTGTGTTGCCTGTTCCTGAGTCCAAAACCGAGGCGAATCAGAAGTATGGGGCTTGCTGTATGGGCTCTCTTGAAATAAATTCGGATGAGTGTTCCATTTGAAAAGTGGCCCTTTGATGCCAAAACCGGTGGAAAACAACGACAGGCGCTCGCGAGGATAAGGGTAGTTCAGTTCATCTTGAATAGAAATCACTTCATCGCCATAGATAATGGAATCTGAATGATGAGCTGACACTGATTTTGTTGTAGAGGGATCAACACCTGAGGTTCGTCGTGCAGCATTGAGTGAAATTCTCAGAGGAGATGGATAAGACATTTTGTCAGGAACGGAACTTTATCGGCCACTAGAGATAGTTAAGATTTGCTTCATAAAGTGTTGGAGGAGCAGAGGGAGGAACCAAATCATTTGGTTTAACACGGGCTAGAGAGGCCTGAAGTTCAGATTGATGAATTTCACCCTGTTCTGACACTTGGTGTTGAGAAGGATTTTCTGCAGGAGCTGGGGAGGCCACATGCACTGTTTCAGTTGGCCTAGGCAAGGTAGGGGCATCTGCAACTGGTTCAAGATGTGGCGAAGGAATAGCTCATTTCGGAGACTTTTCTGTCTGTGAATCAACATCAGGTGGAGGAGGAGGAACATTCTTCTTCACTATCTTCTTCATTTTCTTTCGCTTCGATGGATCAATGTGCCACAAGATCATCGTAGCTAGTGGCTTGGGCTTGATGATCGAGGCAAATTTTGTGAACAGTTTGATCCAGGTCCGAATGAAATCCCAATCTTCTATGCCGAAGGATATTCAAGGCCTTATTGACATCCTCATAAGATTCTTCAAGTTGCTGGATGACAAACTTGGATTTCGTAGCTTTCATACGGTTGTCAAGCTTCTTGAGTTGGGCAATGAGGTCATTGATCTCGACTGAGTCATTTCTCATGTCGTTGACTAGATCAGAAGCCAGAGAAATTACTTCAGAGGGAATGGGCAAAGATGACACTTCTCCATCAAACAGGTTCTCCACAAATCTATCAAGTTGTTCCATGATGAACACTTGATTGAAATAGTGAGGTGCATGGTCATCTTGAGGTTGTGTAGTAGTCTGTGTAGAAGGAGAAGTTGGTGCCACATTTTGCTTGGTCGGAGGCATGGATGCCAACGACTGAGTTAACTTTGAAGCAAATTGAGCAACCTTTTCTTTCACTGAGGCAACACTTGGAGCATTCTACTTGGCATGAGGAGCTTTGATTCGCTTCAGCTTTTCCTTCGAGAGCTTGTCTCCTGGCTTAGTTGTGCTAACAGGGGCTTCAACGACCAAATCTTGCAAATTTATTGCATCAGGATGAGGATCTGTATTCACTTTGTCAACCATTGTGATAGTAGTCTGAGGAGTCTTTTTTCAAGGGGTTCTTCTTGGGGTGCAATTAGTACAACACATGCTCGAAGATCAGGCAAAACAGTGGATGTAGTGACATTCACTTGTTCGGAGAGGGTTGCATCAATTTCTTCTCAGGTGAGCGGAGAATCATCTTGATCAGAAGAATCACTTTCAGTTTCAACAGGCTTAGCAAGTCTTCTCCTCGGTGCACTCTTTTTCTTCAGAGCAGCAGATTTTGGATGATGTTTGTTCTTCGTGCGGCGTTCTGCTTTTCCCTCAGCCTTTTCCTTCTCGACATCTGATTTGATAAGAAGACGATCTGCTTCTTGTCTTGCCTGCTCCTTCTCAGCCTTCTTGGCACCCTTTTCAGCATTCTTAAGGCGCTTGGCCTTTTCTTTGGGGTAGGAGTCAGGTGTCTTGAGAGATGACTCATGAGCTTCTGGAGGTGGTTGAGGCCTTTCCTGGGGTTCACCTGCCCTGATGAGTCCAATTTTGCGACAGTCACCCCACGGGGGATGGAAGGCAAAGTTCTTGGCATAGCGAGGATGAACCATCTTGTAGTGGAACCACTTCCTTGCCCAGTGACGCCGAATCTTTTGCGCACACCTTTTTCTCTAAGTTCAATCCTCTCCTGGAACTGTGTTGTAATCATCATGTGAGATATACTGTGCACAATTTGTGAGAGGTTGCCTGCCACCTTTCCTTTTCTTCGGAGCATGTGCTTCTTGCTCATTTGCATTTGGCTCGGCTTTTTTTCTTTTGCTAGCAGATGGGCCTACCGTTGGGCCCTTTGCATTTGGCGCTTTGGATTCGTCAGCAATTCCCATGAATACATCTTCATCATCAGCCATACTATGCGGCTTAGCAGAATCCTCAACAGACTGCATTCACCTGTGAAAGAGAATGGGTATGAGCGAAAATGGGGACAGGGTCACAAATGCTCATAGCAAAAGTTTTCTCGAACAAAAACATTTTGAGGAAGAATCAGATACAGACTTTCAGAAATGTTTCAATGAATGAAACATATAGATCGAGCTAGTAGGTCCGAAGAATAATACTAGACATCGAGCTAGGCATAACATTCGAGCGAAACATAACACAAACCCTAGATCTGATATATTCGTATGCAAGGAATAACTATAAACCACATTCGCACTAGAAGGGTAAAAGCCTAGATCTAAGATATGTGGTAAATCGGAGAGAAATAACCGCGGGTGAACTCGAAGCATGAAGTATGGAGGTCCGAGTTCGAACCACACGTACCCTAACTCGGTGACATGCAACGACTATGGTGACGCGGGGAAGAAGATGTTCCGCGGCGGCGTGGGATGACTTCGGTGACCTCTTTCTGGCAGTTAAGCGGCGAAGGGTTTGTCGGTGTCAAGCTCAAGGTGGAGCACTACAGCGAGGGTTTTGGTGGAGAGGGAGAGCAAGGAGAAAGAGAGTAAAGTGGAAGAAGGGAGCAGTGCAGTTTATATAAGCGAATGGAAATAACCGCACACCGAGGTTTTTGATCGCACGGTCTCTAGGAAGAGACAATTGCGATTCAATGGGTAGGACGGACTGGAAGTTGATTTGTTGCATGTGGCAACCGTCAAAGACTGTGGTCCAGACCTGGGCAAGAAAGCCCAAATATTGGACAGCTTTTGCCAAAACAGATTAGTGTTCGGACGAAATGTTAATCGTCGTCAAGGACACCAGATAAGTTCCGTTCCAGATAAAATTGTGCAATTGCAACAGATCAGCATAGACTGGAAGAGATAGATCAGAGGGAAAACAGGGTCCTAGGCATTTCACTCACGCAGAAACACAAGCACACGAGCAAATAGCTATGAGAGAAATGCATTCGGACAAAAACCAAATCTATTGATCGAAAAGAAACACAAAGTAAAAAGAGTTGTGGTGGTGTAACCCATCCTATAAGAACTGTATGACCCCGAGTGTTGCACAATTATCATGGCACCCGGTTAGTCTAGTTCTTCGTCAATGTATTCACTCTCAGAAAGAAACTTTCACTTTGTCTAAAGTTTCAAACTCTTCGAGTGTTATGCACCCATTCCTTCAAAGATGTGGAAGTGTTAGCATGGGTGTTGAGTCTAGCTTACTGCACATTTGCGAAGTCCAGGATATTTATCTCACTAACGCACATAATATTTTCTCATCGAGAGGCTTGGTCAAAATATCAGCGAGATTGTCTTCGGTCTTGACATGATTGATGACAATATCCTCTCAAGCAACATGATCGTGAATAAAATGATGTCTGACGGCAATATGCTTCATGCGAGAGTGCTGCACAGGATGTGTGCAATTTTGATGGCACTCTCATTATCACAATATAGAGGGATTTGCTTGACCTTGATGCCATAATCCTTCAGTGTTTGCTTCATCCACAATAACTGAGTGCAACATGCGCCAGCATCAATATATTCGGCCTCAGCCATGGAAAGAGATACACAATTTTGCTTCCTTGAAGACCAACTGACCAATGTTCTACAAAGGAAATGACATGTTCCCGAGGTAGATTTCCTAACAACCAAGTCACCAACCCAATCCGAGTCTGAATAACCAACAAGATCAAATTGTTCTCCCTTAGGATACCATAAACCTAAGGTGGGGTTGTGATCCAAATATCTCAAAGTGCGCTTGACCGCTTGGTAATGTGATTCTTTCGGTGCAGCTTGATAGCGGGCACACATGCAAACACTCAACATAATGTCAGGACTGGATGCACATAGGTAAAGAAGAGATCCAATCATCAAACAATAGGCTTTCTGATCGTAATCCTTACCATACACATCTGCATCTAGCTTACCATTCATGGGCATTGGAGTCTTATAGCCCTTCATTTTGGAATCTTGCATTTTGAACTTCTTCAGGCACTCTTTCAGATATTTCTCCTAAGAAATGAAAATGCCATTTGCTTGTTGATGAATTTGTAGTTCGAGAAAGAATTTGAGTTGCCCCATCATGGACATTTGATACTTATCGGACATCATTTCCGAATTCTAAGCTGCAAGCATTGTTAGTACAGCCGAAGATAATATCATCCACATAGATTTGACAAACAAATAAATCATTGTCAACAGCATGAGTAAAAAGTGTGGGATCTGTGGATCCTGGCTTGAACCCTTTGTCGAGCCAAAACTTCTTCAGGGTGTCATGCCATGCTCGAGGGGCTTGCTTTATCCCATACAAAGATTTCTTCAACCGAAAAACTTTGTTAGGAAACTCATGGTGTTCAAAGTCGGGTGGTTGTCTAACATAAACTTCCTCATCAATTTCACCATTGAGGAAAGCACTTTTCACATCCATTTGGTAAAGCGGGATATTATTGTAATTTGCATAAGCGAGAAGAATGTGAATTGCCTCAAGGCGTGCAACAGGAGCATACGTTTCACCAAAATCAATACCTTCTACATGTGTGTACCCTTGAGCAACAAGTCGTGCTTTGTTTCTCACCACAATACCATTTTCATCTTGCTTATTGCGGAAAATCCATTTTGTGCTGATGATATTGTGCTTCTTGGGATTCGGTCTATCAACCAGTTCCCACACATCATTAATTCGAATTGCACCAACACCTCTTGCATGGCATTCATTCAATCCGGATCATTCATGGCTTCTTCATATTTGGTAGGTTCTGCCAATGAAACAAAGGAGAAACAACCACAGTAGTTAGCCAAGCGAGTGCGTGAGCAAGTGGTTTGTCGATAACCTGGATTCTCAATTTCATCGAGAATTAGTGAAGCATCAACTTGATTTGCCAGACGAGGATGAGCATTTTCTTCGTGATGGTCATTATCATTAGCATCAGCATTTGTTTCATCATTCCCTTCATGATTGCCATTTTGATCGACATTTGGATTTTGATTGTCATTTCCATTCAGAGGAGCATTTGCTTCGGCAGTGGCTTGATGAGTTCTGCTTTGAGTCATAGGAGCATCATCACAGGACTCACGTACATTTCCATCAACGAGCTTGACGCTCCCAATGGCCATTTTCCAAATAGCATCAGATATCAGCGGTTCATCTATCACATTTGGCAGGTGCTCCTTTTGAGAGTTGTTAGATTCATCAAACCACACATTTACAGTTTCCATAACTTTCATGTGGTGAGAGTTATAGACATGATATGTATGTGAGTTTGAGCCATAACCAAGAAGAAAACCTCCATGTGCCTTAGGTGCAAACTTGGAGGAATGATTCATATCAAGAATGTAACAAGGTGCACCAAAAACACGTAGATAAGAAACATTCAGTTTCTTGCCAGTGATAAGCTCCTATGAAGTTTTCTTAAGGAACTTGTGAAGATAAATACGATTGATACCATGACAAGCAGTGTTAATAGCATTAGCCCAAAAGAGAATGGGGGTTTTTGTACTCACTGAGCATAGTTCTCGCCATTTCAATGAGAGTTCCGTTCTTTTGTTCAACAACTCCATTCTGTTGGGGAGTGTATGCAATAGAGAACTCATGAGTAATACCATGTTCAGCGAGGAATTTAGCAATGTGAGTATTTTTGAACTCGGTTCCATTGTCACTTCTGACGTGCTTAATTCGCACATCATATCCATTCTGTGCCTTCTTAGGGAATCTTTTGAAGATATCTTGAGTACGGGTCTTGTCTTTGAGAAAGAATACCCAAGTTATTGAGAGAAATCATCTACAATAACCAGACCATAATGACTGCCACCAAAACTTGCATAATTTTGAGGACCGAATAAATCCATATGAAGAATTTCCAGTGGTCTTGTTGTAGTCTTAACTGTCTTGGATGAATGATGCTTCTTAGCCAATTTACCATCCTCACAAGTACCACATAGACGATTCTTGTCGAATTTTACATCAGGAATGCCATGGAGATGATTTTTCTTCACTAGGGTCTACAAATTTCTCATACCTGCATGACCAAGTCTTCGGTGCCACAGCCAACCTTCAGTTGCTTTTGCAAGCAAACAAGTTTGGACTGAGGGACCCTTAGAGAAATCCACAATATAAAGACCACCCTTTCTAATTCCCTCAAAGACGAAGGAATTGTCAGAGGCCATGAAGACAATGCATTTGGATATCGAGAATAAAACTAGCATGCCTAAATCACATAGCTTGCCAACTGACATAAGATGGAATCCAAGGGATTAAACAAGTAGCACATCATCAATAGATTTTTCCTTGGATATAGCAATTTTACCTAGCCCAACTACCTTTCCCTTGTTGTCGCCAAAAGTGATATACTTCAAAGGAGAAGAAGTTACGTTGGGGTCAACAAACAACGATTTGTCTCCGGTCATATGACTAGTGCATCCACTATCCATAATCCATTCAGTGCACCCGGAGACATAGTCCTGCAGAAGAATTAGGCTTTCTTAACCACCCACATCTTTGCAGGTGGCTTCGAAACAAATGAATGAGCAGGATATGGTTTTTTCGATAAGCTTTGTTGTTGTTCGATGAGGAGCGAGCATAATTGAAAGAGTAAGCGTTGAAATTCTTTCCAAACACATGAGCATAATGATTGTACCCAGTATACATATACTCATTTTGTCGAATTCTTTGTGGCTGCATGGTCAGACAAACAGAAACAAACAAATCATCAACAACTTTCTTTGGCACCCAAATAGCTTTCTTTGGGGGGCCATTTCTGCTGTTTGGTCCAACATAGTGAGCAACAGTCTCACCATGTTGATTCTTGAACAACTTATAGTTGTCTAGGGAATCATCATCAGGATATTCAGGAATAGGAGATTTGTATCCCAAAACTAATGCTGGATCAAGCGTTTTGCTCTTTGCTAGAACCCACACAGTTTGAGGATATTGATGAGGTTCCCAGTAGGCACCATCTTCATTTAGTTTCCTTTAGAAACCAATACCTTCTTTCCTGGGATTTTTGTGAAGGATGGATTTCTTCAAAACATCATAGAGGGTTTGATGCCCTTTGAGAGATTTGAACATTTCGGTCTGAAGAAGATCCTTCAACCTAGTATTTTCATCTTAAACAGAACCATTTTCCTTGACCGAGGGATTAGCATTCATAGATGATTCAATACTGGTTCGTTCAAGGCATTTTAAACATGGTGGCTCAAACACTTCAGGTTTCTCTTTAAGTTGTTGGGTGAGAAGAGAATTTTCTCTCATCAAATCTTCATGAGCCTCTCTCAGCGCCTCGAGTTCATCTTTCCTTTTCAGGTAATCATAGGTCAATCTTTCGTGGTCTACTGAGAGAAAATCATGAGGAGTTGAGAGTTCATCTATTCGTGACTTGAAAGTAGAATACTCTTCAGTCAACAACTGATTTTTCTCCATCTCCTCAACCAACAACCCTTCAGATTTCCTAAGGGGTTTCTCAATTTTCTCAAGAGAGTTTTGTTGAATGTTTGCAATATTGATTAACTTAGCATGATCATCCTCATCAGAAGAATATTGGTCACTGGAGTGAAGCTTGTGATGTTTGGAGGGTACCTTTTCTTTCGAAGCCCTGGCCATGAAGCATTAGTCAGGAGTTTCATCGTCGCTTGATGGGTTCCCGAAGAAATTGTTGCAAGAGAAGAGGCGCATGCTATACCAGCCATGCCCGAGTCGGAGTCCTCATCAGACTCATTTTCTTCTTCGGAGGCAGATTCTTCTTCTTCTTCTTCAGAATCTATCTCCTTGCCGATATACGCCTTGGCCTTGCGAGAGGTATTCTTGCGGTTGGAGGAGGACTTGGAATGATTTCTTGATGATGATCTTGACGAAGATTTTGACGCGGAGTTGTCTTTCTTCTTGAATAATTTCTCCGTTTTCTTCTCATCATCAGAGTCATAGTTCTTGCTATTGCTTTTGCCTCAATAGTTACCCGAATTATATCTCCCACTAGCATGGATTTCAGCTTCCCAGAGAGGGTAGTCTGAAATGAAGTGTCCAGACTTTTTGCACTTGAAGCAGGTGTATTCTCCAGCAGGTTTTGAAGATTTTGAACCCCAGAGTTGCTTGAACTTCTTTTTTGAAACTGCCTCTTCTTGTGGAAGCGTTGGAATATTTTTGTGATCAGTGTGAGATCCTTGCTAAGTCTTTCTGGGTCATCAGAATCTTCTTCGGCATTTCCATCCAAGGAAGAATCAGCCACAACCTTGAGAGCATGATTTTTGCGTTGAGTTGAGCCATACAGATCTCTCTTCTCTTCTTCTTGTTCCTCGTGAGTGTTCAATCTTTCCATGACATCAGCAGAATTGAGGTCTTTGAAGTCAGGACGCTCGCGAATCATCAGAACGAGCGTGTCAAATGAAGTGTCAAGTGATCAAAGCAGTTTCTTCACAACTTCATGGTCAGTGATGTCTTTGGCGCCGAGTCCTTGAAGTTAATTTGCTATGTCACTGAGGCAGTCGAAGGTTTGCTGACAACATTCATTTCCAATGCGCTTGAAGCGATTGAACTTCTCTCGAATAGTATCAAGTCGAGCTTCTTTCTGAGTTGAAACTCCTTCGTTGATATTTTCGAGGACGTCCCACAGATCCTTCGCATTTTCACATTAGCGGTATCGAAGAAATTGTGCCCAAGAGAGATGGTCAACAATTTCATCTTTGGCTTGAGCATCCACTTGAATGAGCTTCTTTTCTTCATCAGAAAGGGCTTGAGGTACAATGATTGTGAGCCCAAATTGCACCACGTTCCACATATCATCATCTATAGCACGGAGACGGATCTTCATCTTCTCCTTCTAGAAGGGTAGTCCATCCCACCGAATATGGGAATCTTGAGATGTGACTTGTAGTTCACTAAAGACACACTTAAACTCCAAAGTCATTAGACTAAAATGAGCAGAGTCAAGGAGTACCTTGCTCTGATACCAATTGTAGGAATGAAGTATGAACCGGCCAATGGGCCTCCCAACCTAGGTTTTAGTTTTCCTTAAACATTGGCAGCCCAATTTATCTTTTTTAAACAAAACACAGATCTCTGTCTATTTTTCTATATATAAGAATAAGAATGCCGAGTCTAATTTATGTTTTCCCTTCTAACCACATTATATTTATATTATTATTATTATCATATATTATATATATATATATATATATATATATATTCTAATTCTGGGATTATAATAGCTATTTGGATCACAGTCAGCCCTATAAGAGCCCGACGGGATGTTCCCAAACTTCCGAACCGGACAGCAACAAACAAACAAAAGAAAAAAACACCCCACCTCCCCCAATCCAGATCCCCCACCTCCCTCCCGCACCTCCTGCCCAAACCGGCCAATGCCCTCCACCCCCCAGATCGATGCCCACCACCCACCCCAGATCGATTCGCCACCGCCCCCCCGCCCCCCGCCCCAACCGGCGCCGCCGGC
>NC_041381.1:395261721-395306090 GCF_002162155.2 Triticum dicoccoides
CCGCACCCCATCCCAACTGACGCCGCCGCCATCGCGCCGTTCGCACCCCGCCCAAACCTGCCCCGCCGCAATCGGCGACGCCGCCGCCCCCGCGCTGCCCCAACCGGCGCCGCCGGTCAACTCCCTCGCGGCCACATCCCCTCCTCCCCAACGGCGGTGCAGCCCCTCCCCTTCCCCCCAATGGCGGCCCCGTCTATCGCCTGGTGGAGGCAAGATTTGGGGCGGCGCCTGGCCACCGCGCGCGTCCACCCGACCCTGCCACCTCAGCCTCCTCCCGTGGTGCTCCTCCGCCGATGGAGCGCGCTGGATCCAGTGACGAGCTCGTGAACCACACACTGTTGTCGGGTACACCCTCCCACTGACGCCTGAGACCTTGTTGCCAGTCGCATTCCTCCTCCCCCTGTGGCGGCATCTGGTCTTCTTGAGTCACATGCGAGCTCCTGCACTATTGCTGACCCGTCGAAGTTGTTGCGTTGCTACAGCACTGCGGAGAGGGGTCACTGCCTCCCCGAGCTTCTCTCTCCCCTCACCTCATCCCCATATCCTCAAGAGAGGCGCAACGATATAAAGGGATCAGCGTTGAACAAATCCTGTTGTATGCCAAGTTCAACTAGAGCGACTACTGCAGTTCGCCCTACTTAACAAGGGCGTTTAAAATCAGATGATGCCATATAGTAAATGCTTTCTTTGCTGTTATACTCCATCGGTACTAGCTTGAATCTGAACAATTTCATACAAATGGTCATTTTGCAAGTTACTAAGCATGTCGTTCTCTTCTTATGCCCATGATGCAACCCCTGTATTTTTTTGGATGAGTTTGGTGATGTAGCTGTCTTTGGATGCAGCAACACAACCTATGGGTACAGTTGGTGATGCAGCTATGGATATTGTGTGTGATGCTGCTACTATGTGCAATAAGGGATTTGCTTTGATCTTAAAAACTGTATTTGGATGAGCCCCCCCCCCCAAAAAAGGAGTTCCCACAAAAAAGAATGTTTGGTAGATCAGATACAAAAACGACTGAAGTTCAAAAGGATGGTAGAGTGTGATACAAAAAAAGAGAACTTTCTAATAAAAATATTAGTTGAACCAGAAAAGAAGATAACACTGAAAGTATGTGTGTGATGCAGGCATAGTACTAGTTGTACATAATAGCTCCCCAACCCACTCCCAGGGATACGCCACAACAACCAATAGAGCTCCACCATGACCCTCACTATAGAACTTGTGTTGCACCTGAAGTTCAACACAAGAAGTATGTGTGTTCGTAAGTTTATCAATTTCTAAAGAAATCCTTGAAGTTCAAATTTAAATAATAGGGCAGTCCAATGTTTATTACAAACCTGTGATTTTCCCCGTTACTATAGAATAAACCAAGAAGTTCAAAAATAAAAAATGGAATAGTTCGATTAGTTTATCAAAAATGGCGTTTCCCATTTTAATAAACAATTGGAGAAGTTCAAATTTAAATAACATAGAATTTCAAAATGTTTATTCCAAAATCAAGAAGGAGAAATTAAAAAATCAATTGGTTTAAAAAGTTTGTAAACATGGAGTTGCCCCTGTTTTTCTTAGATCTGGAATTTCAAATTTAAAGAAGTGATTGGTTCGATGTTTATTACATAACTAGGAGTTTTCCCTTTACTAATGAATAACACCAAGAAGTCCTAATTAAAAAATAAAGCCGTTTGATGTTTAATAAAAATAACTAGGAGTTTGCTTGATAGTAAAGATTAAAATCAAGAAGTTCAATTTTAAAAAATGGAGTAGTTCAATGCATATTAAAAACTCCATTTTTTCTCGTTACTAAGGAATAAAGCCAAGAAGTTCAATTTTAAAAGCAGAGCAGTTTGATATTTATTTGAGAACTCGATTTCTTTGATTACTAAAGAATAAGACCAATAAGATCTATTAGAAATAATGAAGAAATTCAATGTTTCTAACAAAACTCCAATTTTCACATTCCTAAAAAGCACAAAAAGAAGTTGAAAAAAAAGTTAGAGCGGTTTAATGTCTATAAAAAACTCAGTTTTTTTGTTATTAAAGTGAAATAGGTAGAAGTTCAAATTGACAACAGACGGAAGTTCATGTACTGCATAGTGTGTCTTTCGTATGAGAAAATAAGAGTAAAAAGGCGAAGTCCAAAATTTTTGTTGCTAGAAGTTCAAGTGCACAGACCAAGAAAGTTCAAAAAGTTCCTCATGTTCAACCAGTTTCCACAACGGAAGCTCAAATTAAAATAACAAAAATAGTTTAGAAAAATTAATTAGAAAAAAGAATGTGAAGGGGGTCCAATATTTATGACAAAACTAGGATATTTTGATGCTAAAAGAAATAAACCAATAAGTCCAAATTATAAAAAAAGAGAAGTTCAATATTTATAAAAAAACATAGGTTTTCTTTGTTACTAAAGAATAAAATTAAAGAGGTTCAAATTAAAATAAAAGGAGTAGTTTGATGTTTACGGAAAACTCAAATTCTTTACATTTCTAGGAAAAATAAAAGTATGAGGTTTAATTTAAAAAATGTTTGATGCTTATTTGAAAACATGTTTTTTCTAAGAATAAGACTAAGAAGTTCAATTTGAAATAAGAGAGAAGTTTGAATTATATAAAAAAACTCAGATTTGTTGCAAGAAATTCACGTGCATCTCCATGCATAGTTCAGAATTTATATTGTGGGACGTTCAACCTCCAATTCATGTTTTAAAATGCCAAAAAATGACGTTCAACCTTCAATTGTGTGTAGTCCGACGTATACACAAAAATGTGACAAAAGTTCATAGTGAAAACAGCGAGAAGTTCAAGTACTACAAGGAATGCATTTCAGGTGAGAATAAAAGTATAGAAAAATAAAAGCTTAAAAAGTTTGTTGACAGAAGTTCAAGTGCTCTGTCCGGAGAAGTTCAAAAATTCTTGCGAGAGAGGTTCACCTTGTATTTCCATGTTCGATTTTTTCGTATAAAAATCAAATACAATTCTTTACTCAAAAATATGAAAAGGTGAAATTCAAATTGAAATAACAGAGAAGTTCAGAGTTTATTTAAACCTAGGATTTACATGTTCAAAAAATAAAAAACACAATGCCTTTTTTTGCATTTTAAAAAACAACTCATAAATGAAAAACATGGTTGCTAGAAGTTCAAGTGCTCGGCGAGGAAAAGTTCAAAAATTCTTGTGAGAGAGGTTCACCGTGTATTTAGATGTCCAAAATACATAAAAGGATGTTGTTTGTTGTGTTTTAAAATAATTCACTCAAACTAGAGAGAAGTTCAAAGGGATGATATCCAGAAGTTCACATACTGCATGGTGTTTGTTTCGTATAAGAAAATACAAACACCGGGAATTTCAAGGTGATGTTCTAACAAAACATTAGTCTAAAACATCATGTTTTACAGTTTCTTGTTATGTATTATTTCCCAAAGTTCAACAATATGTATGGACGAAAAAAACTAGTATATGTTGGTTTCAATTCAAAAACTACAAAACAAAGAAGCCCAAGTAAATTCAAATACTAGAACAAAAAGAAGTCCAATGAAGGAGAAAAAGAACACAAAACATACACGCTGGAAAAAATAAGAAGAAAACAAAGCTCTCCCAGATAAATGTTAACTCCAGAAGTTTAAGAAATGAAAGAAGAAGTTCAATATAAAAAAATAACAAAGTTCTATTCGAAATAACGAACAAGTTTGATGTTTCTAAAAAAACTCCAATTTTCACGTTTCTAAGAAAATAGACAATGAAGTTCAAATAAAAAAGGTAGAGTAGTTCAATGCCTATAAAAAAATCAGATATTTTCACGTAACCGAGAGAAGTTCAGGTTGATAACTGCCAGATGTTCATGTACTACATGGTGTGCATTTGTATGAAAAAAAAGAATGAAAAATCAAAGGCTAAAAGTTTCGTTGCTAGAAGTTCAAGTGCTCAGCCCGGGAAAGTTCAAAAATTCTTGTGAGAGAGGTTGAACAAAAATACGTGACAGAAGTTCAAGGTGACAACAGCGGGAAGTTCAAGCAAAGGCTAAAATTTTGTTGCTATAAGTTCAAGTGCTCGGCCCGACAAAATTCAAAAATTCTTGTGAGAGAGGTTGAACAAAAATACATGACAGAAGTTCAAGGTGAAAACAGCGGGAAGTTCAACTACTACACGAAATGCATTTCAAATAAGAATATAAGCATAGAAAACTAAAGGCTTCAAAGGTTTGTTGTAAGAAGTTCACGTGCTACTCCCGGTGAAGTTCGAGATCTCTAGTGCGAGACGTCCAACCTTCAACTACATGTTAAAAATAAGTAAAAACGATGTTGTTTTTGCCATTTTTAATACTGCTCCCAAACGGTAACGAATTTGTGACGATTGTCTTGATGAAAAATTTAGTTGCTCGAAGTTCAAGTGACCTGCCCGGGAAAGTTCAAAAAAGGATTTTCCCATTACTAACAAATAAAACTAAGAAGTTCAAATTTTAAAAATGGTGAAGTTCGATGTCTATAAGAAATGCAGATTTTTCTCATAATTTTTCCTGTTACGAACGAAAAAACCAAGAAATTCAGTTCGAAAATATCCAAGAAGTTGTACGATGTTTATTACAAAATTAGCATTTTTTCCCGTTACAAATGAATGACACCAAGAAGTCCAAATTGAAAAAAACCAAGAAGTTCAATTTTAAAAAATACAATAGTTCAATGTATATGAAAAAATAGATTTTCCTCGATAATAAATAATAAACCAAGAAGTTAAATTTCAGAAAATGGAGCAGTTCAATATTTATCACAAAAACTTAAATCTTTCCTAGTGCTAACGAATAAACCAAGAAGTTCAGTTCGAAATAACGAAGAATTTGTATAATGTTTATTACAAAACTAAGATTTTTTCCGTATAAAAATCGAATGCAATTCTTTACTCAAAATATAAAAAGGAGAAGTACAAATTGAAACAACAGATAAGTTCGGAGTTTATTAAAACCTAGGATTTACCTCTTGAAAAAATAAAAAACATAACGCCATTTTTTGCACTTTTAAAAACAACTCATAAATGAAAAGAATGGTTGATAGAAGTTCAATTGCTCAGCGAGGAAAAGTTCATAAAATTCTTGTGAGAGAGGTTCACCGTGTATTTAGATGTCCAAAATACATAAAAAATATGTTTTTTTGTGTTTTGAAATAATTCTCTCAAACCATAGAGAAGTTCAAAAGTGATAACAACCGGATGTTCACATACGACATGGTGTGTATTTCGTACAAGAAAGATACAGATAAAGTGAAACTGAGTGAAGTTCAAACAGACATGCCCCAAAAGTTCAACTACTTCACGCAGTGCGAAAAACAGCATGTCAAAAACAGAGTGAAGTTCAAACAGACATGCCCGAAAAGTTCAACTACTTCACGCAGTGCATTTCCATTCACGGTGAAGGCAGAAATCATGATCTTGTCATTTTCTAATTTACTTCAAAACGACAAGAATATCATTTGTGTAAGTTCAAGTCCTCGATCGGAGAAAGTTAAAAGAATATTGTGAGAGAGGTTTGTACAAAAAGAATATCATTTGTGTAACACTAACGAAAATGGATGGGAAAATTACAAGCAGAAATATGTCACAGAAGTCCAACGTGAAAATAGCAGGAAGTTCAACTACTACGCTGAATGAATTTCATAAGAAAAACCTTTTAAAACTGTCGCGAGTATGAAAAAATGATCAACATGGAAAAGTTGCGTGTTTATAGCAGCTTTCCATCGGTATATCACTTGCTTAATTTCGGTGAGTGAATGAAGAGCTATGAGCAAAAAAAAGCACGTGAAAAACAAAGTGAAGTTCAGGCAGAACTGCCATAGAAGTTCAAGTACTTCACGCAATGCATTTTCGACGAATCTGTTTCGCGATAAAGGCAGAACGAGTGATCTTGCCGTTTCTGAAATTACTTGAAAATGGCTGGGATTCAGAGAAAACCATCAACATGAAAAAGTTTCGCATTTTTTGTAGCTTTTCAACAGTATATTATTTGCCCCGTTCCGATGAAGTTTGTAGAAATTATGGCGAAAATACATTTTTAGCCATTTTCAAAATCAACGTAAAACCGTAATGAATTTGGAGGATATATACCAAAAAGTTTCGCATTCGTTGAGGCTTTCCAACGCCATATCATTTGCTACGTTCGGATGTATGATTAAAAAAAAAAATCAAAAATACAAATTTGGTAGAACTTGTACCGTTTTCTAAATTACTCTTAAATGGTTCAAAATTAGAAAAAACTTACAACATGATAAAAAAGTGCATTTTCATAAGTTTTCCAACGCTATATCATTTGTCTCAATTGGATTAGGCGTTTAGAAATGGCAACGAGAATATGAACTCGGTTGTTCGGTTTGCGAAATTTTATGATTTTCCACATTACTCTTTAACCATAGGGAATTAGAAAAAACTTGCAGCATATGGAAGGAGCGGTTTTACAGCAGCTTTCCAACGCCATATTATTTGCCTCATTCCGATAAACGGTTTAGAAATGCGCTCGAAAATACGATTCATGTTTTTTATATGAAGAGAAAATGGTTTTCAAAGCTGCTCTTAAACCACTTACATTTTGCCAAAATTTTAAGTTGGGTCATGATACCGGTGTCCATAGCTTTCCAACGGTATATCGCAAGCCCCATTTGGGAAATGTTGACGGAAGTTCAACCTAGCACTAGGGGAAGTTCAGGTTGAACAAATCAGGAAGTAAAAATGCAAAAAACACAATTTCATCACAACCCGAGAGCAAAATCCGCCAGCGAGCAAGATTTCTATTTAAAACCAGTATTTAGTTGCTAAAAAAAGCTTCTAGATTACACTAACATCATATAGAACACTACTAACCAGAATAATTCGCGGGGGAAGCCACGGTTGCAAAGATAGCCCGAAGGTCGGGTTCGTACAGAGGGAAGTTCAGGCGCGTGTACAAACAAAAATATGTCACAGAAGTTCAACGTGAAAATAGCATGAAGTTCAACTACTACGCTGAATGAATTTCAGATGAGAAACTTCTAAAATCGTTGCGAGTATGAAAAAATGATGAACACAGGAAAGTTGCGTGTTTACAGCAGCTTTCCATCGTTATATCACTTGCTCAATTCCAGTGAGTGGATGGAGAGCTAGGAGTAGTGGATAGAGATATACGAGGAAAAAAAGCACGTGAAAAACAGAGTGAAGTTCAAGGTTTCATACCGAGAAGTTCAGGTACTTCACGTGATGGATTTTTTGCGAATCTGTTCCACGATAAAGGCAGAACGAATGATCTCGCCGTTTTTGAAATTACTTGAAAACGGCTAGGAATCAGAGAAAACTGTCAACATGAAAAAGTTTCGCATTTTCCGTAGCTTTTCAGCGGTATATTATTTGCACCATTCCGATAAAGTTTGTACAAAATACAGCAAAAATATGTTTTTCGCCATTTTCGAAACTGACTTAAAACCCTAAAATTTGGGAGAAAGAATACATACCAAAAAGTTTCGCATTTGTTCAAGCTTTCCAACGCCATATCATTTGCTGCATTCGCGCGCACGGTTAAAAAATTAGCTCGAAAATACGAACTCGGTAGGACTTGAACCGTTTTCTGAATTACTCTTAAACCGTTCAAAATTAGAAAAAAACTTTCAAGATTAAAGAGTAGTGCATTTTCATAAGCTTTCCAACGCCGTATCATATGCCTCAATTGGATTAGCCGTTTAGAAATGACATCGAAAATACGAACTTGGCTGTTCGGTTTGCGAAATTTTACGTTTTTTCAAATTACTCTTTAACCATAGAGAATTAGAGAAAACTTTCAACATGTGTAAGTAGCGGTTTTGCAGCAGCTTTCCAACGCCATATTCTATGCCTCATTTCGATAAACGGTTTAGAAATGTGATCGAAAATACGATTCACGTTTTTTGTGTGAAGAAAAAACGGTTTTCAAAACTGCTCTTAAACCACTTAGTTTTTGCCAAAAATTTAAGTTGGGTCATGATACTGGTGTCCATAGCTTTCGAACGGTATATCGCAAGCCCCATTTGGGCAATGTTGGCGGAAATTCAACCTAGTTCACAGGGAAGTTCAACGTAGTACTAGCGGGGCAGGTCATGTTGTGATGAGAATATTATTCTCATCCCGTGATCAGAATAGTGTTTATGTGCGTGTATATATATATATACGTTATAAAAACACCCAACGTCTTATCAACTTATAAAAATAAATGTTTAACAGAAGTTGGAAGGAAATCATGGTTTAGGCAACAAAAATCCTGGTAATTGCGCAGAAAAGTTGCGAAGATTTAAGGACTTATGTGATAATAACACACTATTTTTTCTTTTGAGCAATAACTCGCTAGCTAGCTTTATATATAATAAAATGTCTAGCTCTCGTTTATTTTTTGATACTAATTGCACCGTCTAACCTATCATTATATTTACAACGAGCCCAGCAAATTCATGTATTTCAAGAATGTGCACATCTGCTGTGATTTTTCAGAAAATAAATTTAATGGGCCGCGTTGACACTACATTATTTGTTCACCCAGCCCATCAAATTGACTGCAAATTCTAGAAAACATGGGTTAAATATGTTTCTCTCTCTAAAAAGGCTTAAATATGTTTCTCTCTCTAAAAAAGGGTTAAATATGTTCCGAATTTTTGCACGCTGACATGTGGGCCAATAGGTCAAAGCCTACGCAAGGCGTTGTCAACTTAGTCAATAAATGATTCTGACATCCACAGCCATTGGATTTCTATCCAACGGCCGGCATGCATCTTCAATCTATCGTCTTCTTCCTCCAACGCTACCGGGACCACCTGCTCTGGCCTCCGACGGCTAGCGGCTCTGCTTAGCATGCATCGCTGCGAAGCGCTACCCCACCGTCGGCCAGGCTATCCCTCCAGTCCTCCACACCTCCTGTTATTCTCCACCGACTGCAGCCCCATGCCGCACCAGAGCCAGTTAACCCTCGTACTCCCCTTCGTCTGTGACTCCACTGCCGCGTCTACCCATCTCTGGCTCGTTCCCGTCCTGGGCCTTGCCGTTGTCCACCACCTTAGCGCGCTCGACACTACATAGTCAACGTGGTCAACAAACAAGAGTCATTGAAGGAGGACAATACGTGGAGAGGCTGACAGTGGGGACGCACCTATTCATGGACGTACACATGCAACTGGCTACTTATTACGCGAGAAAAACATTATTCCTCCCCCTGATAGCTTGGACCCACCAGCTACATCTTCGCATGCAAGGAAGTGTGTCCTTATTACATGGAGAAACTGATTTCTCTCCCGGACAGCTGGGACTCAGCAGCTAAATCTTCTCACGCAAGGAAGTGCCTCCTTATTATGGGCAAAAAAATATCCTCGCCCTAACAGCTAGGACCCACCAGCTAAATCTTTGCACGCAAGGGGTCTGACATGTGGGCCATTAGGTTGCCTATGGAAGGCGTTGTCAAATTAGTCAACAAAATGATTCTAACATATGTAGTCGTTGGATGTACATCCAACGGCCGCCGGCATGCATTTTCAATCTCCCATCTTCTTCCTCCAGCGCTGGCGGGACCTCATGCTCCCGCCTCCGGCAGCCAACGGTACTGCTTCGCACGCCTCGCTGCGAAGCGCTACTCCATCGCCACCCATGCCATCCCTCCACCCCTCCTATTATTCTCCACCGACTGCAGCCCCAGGATGCACTGAACTAGTCAACCCTCGTACGTCATACTCCTCTCAGGCTGCGGCTCCACTGCCGCATCTTCCTCATCTCCGGGTCATTCCCTTCCGAGGCCTCGCCATCATCCACCGCGTTGCTATGCTCGGCGCTGCGTGGTCAACAAACAAGAATCATTGCTAAAGGACTACTAGTTGACCCGTTGCACCAAATGGCGCAAAGACCCACTAAAACCATGTTGTCGATGAAAATAATTTAATTGTGCAAGAACCTATTCAATATTGATAGTAGAAATCTCATGTGTTAAACCATGCTATATTGAAAATGTGGTTATCACGCTGCGAAATTCAAGTTTGAAAAAAAATGTATAACATGTTATTAGTTGAAAATATGGTTATCATGATGAGAAATCTAAGTTTGAAAAAAACATATTCAAAAGAAAATCCATGGTTTAGTTGCGAGCAAGCACATATGGTAACAAATATAACCCCCCTTAATAAAAATGGAGGCATTCTGTCCACAATAAGAATAGAGGCTTGTTCTCTATAATAATAAGATGTATAATAACTTTACCGCTTGGGTCTCATTTCAAACCAAGAGTTATTTGACAATAAATGCTTGACAAATTGGCAATAATAAGGATCCTTGTAATAATGAAAATTGAAAGAAACATGGCTTCAAACTATTTAATATAGTTTTTGAAATGCGGGCATTCTCTCTATAATTTTGCTAAGCTGGAACTTACGAATTCATGTCATGGTTTGTCCTTGATACGTTGTTGGTAACTTTCCCCTTCCACTCTGGATCCATAGCATTTTGTCCTTCACAACCCCTTTATAGGTCAGATCCACTGTAATTCCTTCATTTTCGAAAGGAGCTGAACAAACAATGCCTTGCAAAACATTTGCCATATCTCTTTGGTGATGGAGCCACTCTCTACAGACATCTCTTCTCTTCTCAAGGGGAATGGACAAACAATGTCGAGCGCCATGTTTATAACATGTTATTCTACTGTAATAGAGGTGCAGACATGAAATGAGGAATCAATTCAAGAAACAAGGACATACTGGTCTACTGCAATGGAAGGGTAAACCAAGATTGACAGGTACCACACCAGGAACAAAAGTTTATAACAGATATAGAAGTGACAATAAACCACAAGTTTTTCATGATTTACAATGCACAACATGATTTGGCTTCTTGCTATAAAATAGAAACAATCTGCAGCACTAAAATACACTCCCTTATGGGAAGTAGAACTCATAATGCTCACCTAACATGTACAAAACCGAGATCAACCATGTAATTTTACTGCCTGCTAGATTATTATTTTTGTTTTCCCCGTCCAGCGAAGAGGAGTCAATGTTTGCAGTCACTGCCAACAATAGAGCTCTCCTCATATCCCTAAAAAAATGAAAAACAAACAAATAAAAATTTATGTATAAAGGCACACTCAAATAAGCGAATCTGAGGCAATATGCATCATGGCTTGATCAGAATTTCTCGGACTAAATTCAGCCATGGAAAATATTCAAAAATTGGTGAGTATTGACAGCTAACTAATTAATGAAAGAATATCCCCGCCAAAATCAAGAACGGTAAATTAGAATCTGGAAGTATATAAAAACACACATTCTGCTTGGCAGAGTGTATCTCAATATGATATCAATAACTGGGGCTAAAGAAGGTAACCATGTAGAGTGTCATACCTAAGTGCATTTTACTAAGTACATCTCTAGTAATACAACTCACTACTGATTGATTCAACTAAGGTATTCTTCAGTTGGGTATTTCTAAAGGAAAATCACTATGCTTTTTTACCAGCGAATGGTGAGCAGCTGAAAGACTTGTGTTTTTAGTTGCAAGAACTAATCTGTCAGGCTGCTGTGCAGACTTATTGTTAGTGGAAGACGCTTCAGCTAAGCAAATCTTGCTTCAGTTTCTTCTGCCTGCTGCTCCCTTATGCAACAATTATTTGGAGCTAGAAAAATTGCAACCCAAACGCAAAAATGGAATGCATAAACTAAATGAGATCAATTTTGACCTGAACCAGTAGATGCAGTCCTTTAGGTATGCATCCTAGTAGTTCCTATAAAAATCTCAAGAAATTAGAGGATGGAACTTGACTGCCTTCTATATTGTTGAACCTAGAAAAATTGCGACGAACCACTAATTCCTGCTAAAACTAACTATCATTACGAGTGGTTGGTTACAATGCTCGACGGACTCCAGCACAACTGATTCGGTGGACTCAAGCACATCTGGCTGGGAGTAAATCTCAGGACCTTGAGCTTGTCGCGGCAAGGAAGAAGCAACATCCTAGTGGTTGGTGGATGTTGTAGTAGGCTCGCATGATGCTGAAGCACCACGTACAACACCTTCAGTTGCCGCTGGTAGAGCAGGGAAGTTGGTACGAGCCAGTGTGCCATACATTGCTCTGGCTGCCTCGTCATAAGCACGGGCATCATCCTCAGCAGTGGGGAACGTTCCCAACCAGAGTCTGCTCACCCGATTTGGCTCCTGAATTTCAGCAACCCGCTTCCCCCAAGTACATTGCCTTACACCACGGAATCCAAATTGTGTATTCTCATGTCCTCCTTTCCCCTGCATACAGCCCTTCTTTGAACCCTTTGCAGGTGGCTTCCTCGCCCTCTCTGCACCCTATTGATCATGCTCCAGTTGTTCGTTCACTTCTTTCCATCGCCTGATCATTTCATAGACTGAATTAGGCCCATCACGTGATCTCCGAGGTTGCTTTTCCCTGTAGAACAAAGAGCAGAGCAACAATTAGTACCTTATATTCTCTTCGGATTTTTTTCACCCAATATAAGAAAAAGGTACAATCAAGAAAGAACACAAAACAATTGAAGCACCTAAACAGACCATCTCCACAGAAAAGTTTTGTCCAATGACTAAACTGTTAGTAAATGTATACGAACAGACCATCCCCATAGGAACAGATGTACAACAATGGGACATATAGACTTCCTTGCAGACATACCATCTCCATAGAAAATGATACCATGTTAAATCTACTAATCTGATCCTAATCCTAAATGAGTTTAGTAACATGACAAAAAAAACTAGATGAAACCTGACTTCTAGACCCTGAGACTTGAAGACTGATAAATCAGAAAGGACATGGAAAAAACTATCCACTACAAAACTGTTTAACAATACCTAGAGTCAGTTTAGGTGAGATCACATCCTAAGAGAGTGGTACCATCAACCAACAGCAAGACAATGGTTCAATAGCAGCCACTGAGAAACCAACTATTAGAATGATAAGGCAAAATGGTCCAAAGGTCTGCTGGAACCCTTAGTACGAAACTGTTCAACAACACCTAGAGTCAGTTTAAATGAGATCACATCCACGGAGAGTGATACCATCAACCAACACAAGGACAATGGTTCAATAGCGGCCACCATGAAACCAACTATTAGAATGATAAGGCAAAACGGTCAAAAGGTTGGCTGAAACTCTTAGTCATAGCTCACATGCTCTATAATAGATAGAACAACCATATATAGAACGGTTACACACCGTAGAATCGATGCCACTGATGGCGCATCTCCCTTGGGGTTTTGCCACGCCAAGAGTGAATATTCATTACAGGGAAGATTATTGCTTCCTGCTAAAACACAAACAGTTATTCCTGCTGACTTTTCCAGAGAAAAACGTAAGGGACCCATCTCAATTATAAATCATGCTTTTGTTTACAGGAGTGATCAAAGCAGCATACCTATTGGTTTGATGAGAACGTGACTCCGGGTACTTTTCTCTGCTCCACAAGTTCTAGTTACTGATAACCCACAAGTGTAGGGGATCGCAACAGCTTTCGAGGGTGAAGTACAACCCAAATTTATTGATTCGACACAAGGGGAGCCAAAGAATATTCTTGAGTATTAGCAGTTGAGTTGTCAATTCAACCACACCTGGATAACTTAGTATCTGCAGCAAAGTATTTAGTAGCAAAAGTGGTATGATAATAAAGGTAACGGTAGCAACAGTAAAGATAAATATTTTTGGGTTTTTGTAGTAGTTGTAACAGTAGCAACGGAAAAGTAAATAAGCGAAGAACAATATATGAAAAACTCGTAGGCAATGGATCAGTGATAGATAATTATGCCGGATGCGATTCCTCATGCATTAGTTATAACGTAGGGTGATATAGAACTAGCTCCAATTCATCAATGTAATGTAGGCATGTATTCTGTAAATAGTAATACGTGCTTATGGAAAAGAACTTGTATGACATCTTTTGTCCTACCCTCCCGTTGCAACGGGGTCCTAATGGAAACTAAGGGATATTAAGGCCTCCTTTTAATAGATAACCAGACCAAGGCATTAACACATAGTGAATACATGAACTCCTCAAACTACGGTCATCATCGAGAAGTATCCCGATTATTGTCACTTCGGGGTTGTCAGATCATAACACATAATAGGTGACTATAGACTTGCAAGATAGGATCAAAAACACACATATATTCATGAAAACATAATAGGTTCAGATCTGAAATCATGGCACTCGGGCCCTAGTGACAAGCATTAAGCATAGCAAAGTCATAGCAACATCAATCTCAGAACATAGTGGATACTAGGGATCAAACCCCAACAAAACTAACTTGATTACATGGTAAATCTCATCCAACCCATCACCGTCCAGCAAGCCTATGATGGAATTACTCATGCACGGCGGTGAGCATCATGAAATTGGTGATGGGGGATGGTTGATGATGACGACGGTGACGAATCCTCCTCTCCGGAGCCCCGAACGGACTCCAAATCAGCCCTCCCGAGAGAGATTAGGGCTTGGCGGCGGCTCTGTGTCGTAAAATGCGATGAAACTTTCTCTTTGATTTTTTTCTCCCCGAGACGGAATATATGGAGTTGGAGTTGAGGTCGGAGGAGGTCCAGGGGCACACGAGATAGGAGGCCGCGCCCTAGGGGGGGGGGCGCCCCCCTGTCTCGTGGACATGTTGTGGGCCCCCTGGCATTAATTCTTTCGCCAAAAATTCTTATTAATTCCAAAAAGTGCCTCCGTGGATTTCCAGGACATTCCGAGAACTTTTCTTTTCTACACATAAAACAACATCATGGCAGTTCTGCTGAAAACAGCGTCAGTCTGGGTTAGTTTCATTCAAATCATGCAAGTTAGAGTCCAAAACAAGGGCAAACGTGTTTGGAAAAGTAGATACGTTGGAGACGTATCAACTCCCCCAAGCTTAAACCTTTGCTTGTCCTCAAGCAATTCAGTTGATAAACTGAAAGTGATAAAGAAAAACTTTTACAAACTCTGTTTGCTCTTGTTGTTGTAAACATGAAAAGCCAGCATTCAAGTTTCAGCAAATATTACGAGCTAACCATACTCACAATAATACTTAGCTCTCACAATCACTCATATCAATAGCATAATCAGCTAGCGAGCCATAATAATAAAACTCGGATGACAACACTTTCTCAAAATAATTATAACATAATATAACAAAATGGTATCTCGCTAGCCCTTTCTGAGACCGCAAAACATAAATGCAGAGCACCTTTAAAGATCAAAGACTGACTAAACATTGTAATTCATGGTAAAAGAGATCCCGTCATGTCATACCCAATATAAACCAATAATAATACATGCAAATGACAGTGTGCTCTCCAAAGGGTGCTTTTAATGAGAAGGATGATGACTCAACATAAAAGTAAATAGATAGGCCCTTCGCAGAGGGAAGCGGGGATTTGTAGAGGTGCCAGAGCTCGATTTTAAAATAGAGATTGAATACCATTTTGAGCGGTATACTTTTGTTGTCAATGCAACACCTAAGAGATGGCTGTATCTTCCATACTACATGCAATATAGGCAGTTCCCAAACAGAATGGTAAAGGTTTATACTCCCCAACCACCAACAAGCATCAATCCATGGCTTGCTCGAAACAACGAGTGCGTCCAACATACAACAACCCTGGGGGAGTTTTGTTTAATTATTTTGATTTGCTTTGATCTTTTTGGATCATGGGACTGGACATCCCGGTTACCGGCCCTTTCTCGTGAATGAGGAGCGGAGTCCACTCCTTTGAGAATAACCCACCTAGCTTGGAAGATATAGGCAGCCCTAGTTGTAACATGAGCTGCTCGAGCATACAAAACAGAATTTCATTTGAAGGTTTGGAGTTTGGCACATACAAATTTACTTGGAACGGCAGGTAGATACCGCATATAGGTAGGTATAGTGGACTCATATGGAACGACTTTGGGGTTTAAGGAGTTTGGATGCACAAGCAGTATTCCCGCTTAGTACAAATGAAGGCTAGCAAAAGACTGGGAAGCGGCCAACTGAGAGAGCGACAACAGTCGTAAGCATGCATTAAAATTAATTCACACCGAATACAAGCATGAGTAGGATATAATCCACCATGAACATAAATATCGTGAAGGCTATGTTGATTTTATTCAACTACATGCGTGAACATGTGCCAAGTCGAGTCACTTAATACATTCAAAGGAGGATACCATCCCATCATACCACATCATAATCATTCTAATAGCATGTTGGCACGCAAGGTAAACCATTATAACTCATAGCTAATCAAGCATGGCACAAGTAACTATAATCTCTAAATGTCATTGCAAATATGTTTACTTCATAATAGCTGACTCGGGAACGATGAATCATCATATTTACAAAAACAAGAGAGGTCGAGTTCATACCAGCTTTTCTCATCCCAATAAGTCCATCATATATCGTCATTATTTCCTTTCACTCGCACGACCGAACGATGTGTATAATAATAAGAGTGCATGTGCATTGGACTAAGCTGGAATCTGCAAGCATTCAACTCAAAAGAGAAGACAAGTAATATGGGCTCTAAATTAAATAGACAATCATGCATGTAAGAGCCACTAAGCATTTTCAATATGGTCTTCTCGACCCGCAAAGGAAAGAAAAGAAAATAAAGCTATTTACACGGGAAAGCTCCCAACAAGTAAGAAGAAGAACTAGAAATCTTTTTGGGTTTTCATTTTAATTCCTACTACAGGCAAGGAAATTCAACCAACTATTTTTTTTGGTTTTTCTTAAGGTTTATCAAACACACAAGAAGAAAACTAGAAAAAGGAATTTAAACTAGCATGAATAATACAATGAAAGAGTATGAGCACCGACTACTAGTGTGTGAACATGAATGTAAAGTCGGTGGGAAATACGTACTCCCCCAAGCTTAGGCTTTTGGCCTAAGTTGGTTTAATACCAAGGACCGCCGCTACTCTCCCCGGTGTAATGAGAGGTGTAATCAAGATACCACTGGCTGGTCATCTCCGGATCCCACTGGACAGATGATGCACGATAAGGGTCCAGTTCAGGTTCTGGAGTAAAAGCTTGGGCTCGATGATTGTTCACCACTTCCGGTGTGACGAGAAATTTTTCTGCAAGCAAATCAAACAACAGAGGCGCATGCAAAATAATAATCTCAAAGTGTTTCTTATTGAATCTAAGTTTATACAAGAGCATCCTATCTTCGTTGTCAACAATAAACTTATGTGCTACCATGCTCTTGTAATCTAAAATGTGAAGAGGCAATATTGTCTCCTTTTCCTCACGGTGCCTAATGGGTATCTAAAAATGTCTAGCAAGACGTGCAGCATAGATACCTCCAAATATGGGGCCTTTTGTATGATTCAGGGCTAGTCGTTTAGCAACGATGACACCCATATTAAAAGTATTGTCTCCCAGCAAAGCATGTTGAAGAATAATAATATCTGGAACGCTCAAATTTCCACTATTTCCACGACCAATCAAGCATCTACTAGCAAATATGGCAAAGTAGCGTAAAACAGGAAAGTGTATGCTAGAGACCTTCGCCTCGGAGCCCTTCTTTGGCTCCTCTACAGCAATAGTATTAACAAAGCCACCCACATCTTCACGACGGGGTTCATCTAATTCTCCCTCATAAGGTATCCTACATACCGCCCAAAAATGACGTAAAGACATTTATTTGAACTCATCATATAAGTGAAATGATATTGTAGGCGGTGACTTCTTAGGATAAAAATAAAAGTTTTGCACAAAAGTATTGGTGAGTAAGAGATATTGATCGATTCGGTCGTTGATGAAACCCGTGAGGCCCGCGGTCTCGATTAAAGCATGAAAGTCATCATGAATTCCGGCATCTTTCAAGAAATCATCACATGGCCATTCACACGGTCGTACTTCCGCTAAGCGAGGAAGATTATACTTGGCTTTTTCCTTATCTTTGGCTTGTTTCTCCTCAGAGCTTTGGCTAGAAGAGCCTTTAAAGAGCGTCCTTAACATTTTCTGAAAATTTCTGAAATTTTAGTAACTTCAAAATAAAAGTGGATAAAACTAAACAAGATTGAAAGAAACTACTCCTACAAGTGCCTAGATCCCATATCATGCATTGGAATTGCTTGGGACCTCAAAAATTTAACATGCAAGCTCAAGAACATGGTCACCTAAGCAGCAAAAATTTGCAATGAATAAAGCACTAGAACAAAAACTAATTGGACCAATGGAGGAGTCACATACCAAGAAACAATCTCCCAAAGCAGTTTTGTGAATGAAGCTTTGAGCTAAGAGATCGAAAATCATAGCAAAACGAGCTAGAACTCGTGCTTGAGCTGGATGGTGATTTTTTTGGGTAGAAGATGAAGTGTGTGGGAGCTGGCACAAGTGGAGGGGAGCCACCAGGGGCCCACGAGACAGGGGGGCGCGCCCTACAGGGGGGCGCGCCCTCCTATCTCGTGGCCTGGTGCTTGCCCCTCCTGCAATGTTTTTAGTGCCTAAAATCCTCAAATATTCTAGAAAAAATCATACTAAATTTGCAGGGCATTTGGAGCACTTTTATTTTTCGGACTATTTTTTAATGCACGGATAATTCAGAAAACAGACGGATAATACTATTTTAGCTTTATTTATTCTAAATAACAGAAAGTAAAAAGAGGGTACAGAAGGTTGTGCCTTCTAGTTTCATCCATCTCGTGATCATCAAAATGAACCCGCTAACAAGGTTGATCAAGTCTTGTTAACAAACTCATTCCGAATAACACGGAACCAGAGAAATTTCGAATAACACTAAGTTACCTCAACGGGGATATGAAAATCCCCAACAATAAGAATATCATACTTTTTCTTGACAGTAGGGAGAGGAAATTCAAAACCTCCAAAAATGATAGTTGGAACTTTTTCAATAGGATTGATGCTATGAACTTGAGATTGTTTCCTCGGAAAGTGTAACATATGCTCATTACCATTAACATGAAAAGTGACATTGCCTTTATTGCAATCAATAACAGCCCCGGCAGTATTAAGGAAAGGTCTACCAAGGATAATAGACATACTATCGTCCTCGGGAATATCAAGAATAACAAAGTCCGTTAATATAGTGACATTTGCAACCACAACAGGCACATCCTCACAAATGCCGACAGGTATAGCAGTTGATTTATCAGCCATTTGCAAAGATATTTCAGTAGGTGTCAACTTATTCAATTCAAGTCTACGATATAAAGAGAGAGGCATAACACTAACACCGGCTCCAAGATCAAATAAAGCAGTCCTGACATAATTTCTTTTAATGGAGCATGGTATAGTTGGAACACCCGGATCTCCAAGTTTCTTTGGTATTCCACCCTTAAAAGTGTAATTAGCAAGCATGGTGGAAATTTCAGCTTCCGGTATCTTTCTTTTATTTGTGATGATATCCTTCATATACTTAGCATAAGGATTTACTTTAAGCATATCAGTTAAGCGCATACGTAAGAAAATAGGTCTAATCATTTCAGCAAAGCGCTCAAAATCCTCATCATCCTTTGACTTGGATGGTTTAGGAGGAAGGGGCATGGGTTTCTGAACCCATGGTTCTCTTTCTTTGTCGTGCTTCCTAGCAACAAAATCTCTCTTATCATAACGTTGATTCTTTGATTGTGGGTTATCAAGATCAACAGCAGGTTCAATCTCTACATCATTGTTTTTGCTAGGTTGAGCATTAACATGAACATTATCATTAACATTATCTCTAGGTTCATGTTCATCACCTGATTGTGTTTCAGCATCAGAGATAGAAATATCATTGGGATTCTCAGATGTGTCTATAGTAGGTTCATTAGAAGCATGCAAGGTTCTATCGTCTTTCTTCTTCTTCTTTTTAGAAGAACTAGGTGCCTCTAAATTATTTCTCTGAGAATCTTGCTCGATTCTCTTAGGGTGGCCTTCAGGATACAAAGGTTCCTGGGTCATTCTACCAGTTCTAGTAGCCACTATAATGGCAAAGTCATTTTTATTATTTAATTCCTCAAGCAAATCATTTTGAGCTTTGAGTACTTGCTCAGCTTGAGTAGCAACCATAGAAGCATACTTGCTAACGCGGTGAAGTTCATCTTTAACTCTAGCCAGATTATCACCTACGCGTCCTATCTCGAAAGCATTATTCTTTAACTCTCTACCAACATAAGCATTAAAACTTTCTTGTCTAGCCATAAAGTCATTAAATTCATCTAAACATGGGCTATGAAATTTAATAGAGGGTATTTCAACTCTATCATATCTATAGAGAGAATTTACCTTTACTACCCGTGTCGGGTTATCAAGACAATGTGGTTCTTCAGGCGGTAAATTAAGACCATGTATTTCTTCAATAGGTGGTAAATTCTTAACATCTTCAGCTTTAATACCTTTTTATTTCATTTATTTCTTTGCCTCTTGCATATCTTCAGGACTGAGAAATAAAACACCTCTCTTCTTAGGAGTGGGTTTAGGAATAGGCTCAGGAGCTGGCTCAATTGGTTCAGGAATTACTTCAGGAACTGGCTCGGGAAGAGTCCAATTATTTTCATTAGTCAACATATTATTCAATAATATTTCAGCTTCGTCGACTGTTCTTTCCCTGAAAACACAACTAGCACAACTATCCAAGTGGTCCTTGGAAGCATCGGTTAGTCCATTATAAAAGATATCAAGTATTTCATTTTTCTTAAGAGGATGATCAGGCAAAGCATTAACTAACCGGAGAAGCCTCCCCCAAGCTTGTGGGAGACTCTCTTCTTTGATTTGCACAAAATTATATATTTCCCGCAAGGCAGCTTGTTTCTTATGAGCAGGGAAATATTTAGCAGAGAAGTAATAAATCATATCCTGGGGACTACGCACACAACCAGGAGCAAGAGAATTATACCAAGTCTTAGCATCACCCTTTAATGAGAACGGAAATATCTTAAGGATATATAAATAACGAGACTTCTCATCATGAGTAAACAGGGTGGCTATATCATTCAACTTGGTAAGATGTGCCACAACAGTTTCAGATTCAAGGCCATAAAAAGGATCAGATTCAACTAAAGTAATAATAGCAGGATCAATAGAGAATTCATAATCCTTATCAGTAATACAGATAGGTGAAGTAGCAAAAGCAGGGTCGAGTTTCCTTCTAGCATTAAGAGACTGCTGCTTCCATTTAGCTAATAATTTCTTAAGATCATTTCTATCATTGCAAGCAAGAATTTCCATAGCAGCTGCTTCATTCATAACATAACCCTTAGGAACAACAGGTAATACATAATCATTGGGGGAACGTTCATCATCACTATCATCAATAATAGGTTCTTCAATATTTTCATTCCCCCTAACTCTAGCAAGTTGTTCATCTAGAAATTCACCTAATGGCAAAGTAGTATCATGCACAGAAGTAGTTTCATCATGCATAGCAGAAGTGGCATCATCAATAACATGTGACATATCAGAATTCATAGCAGTAGCAGGTTTAGGTGTCGCAAGCCTACTAATAACGGAAGGAAAATCTAGTGCAGAGCTAGATGGCAGTTCCTTACCTCCCCTCGTAGTTGAGGGAAAAATCTTGGTCTTAGCGTCTTTCAAGTTCTTCATAGTGATCAACAGATATAAATCCCAAGTGACTCAGAGAATAGAGCTATGCTCCCCGGCAACGGCGCCATAAATTAGTCTTGATAACCCACAAGTGTAGGGGATCGCAACAGCTTTCGAGGGTGAAGTACAACCCAAATTTATTGATTCGACACAAGGGGAGCCAAAGAATATTCTTGAGTATTAGCAGTTGAGTTGTCAATTCAACCACACCTGGATAACTTAGTATCTGCAGCAAAGTATTTAGTAGCAAAAGTGGTATGATAATAAAGGTAACGGTAGCAACAGTAAAGATAAATGTTTTTGGGTTTTTGTAGTAGTTGTAACAGTAGCAACGGAAAAGTAAATAAGCGAAGAACAAAGCTCGTAGGCAATGGATCAGTGATGGATAGTTATGTCGGATGCGATTCCTCATGCAATAGTTATAACGTAGGGTGATATAGAACTAGCTCCAATCCATCAATGTAATGTTGGCATGTATTCCGTAAATAGTCATACATGCTTATGGAAAAGAACTTGTATGCCATCTTTTGTCCTACCCTCCCGTTGCAGCGGGGTCCTAATGGAAACTAATGGATATTAAGGCCTCCATTTAATAGAGAACCGGACCAAAGCATTAACACATAGTGAATACATGAACTCCTCAAACTACGGTCATCACCGAGAAGTATCCCGATTATTATCACTTCGGGGTTGTCGGGTCATAACACATAATAGGTGACTATAGAATTGCAAGATAGGATCAAGAACACACATATATTCATGAAAACATAATAGGTTCAGATCTGAAATCATGTCACTCGGGCCCTAGTGACAAGCATTAAGCATAGCAAAGTCATAGCAACATCAATCTCAGAACATAGTGGATACTAGGGATCAAACCCCAACAAAACTAACTTGATTACATGGTAAATCTCATCCAACCCATCACCATCCGGCAAGCCTACGATGGAGTTACTCACGCACGGCAGTGAGCATCATGAAATTGGTGATGGAGGATGGTTGATGATGACGACGGCGATGAACCCCCCTCTCTGGAGCCCCGAACGGACTCCAGATCAGCCCTCCCGAGAGAGATTAGGGCTTGGCGGCAGCTCCGTGTCGTAAAACGCGATGAAACTTTCTCTCCGATTTTTTTCTCCCCGAGACAGAATATATGGAGTTGGAGTTGAGGTCGGAGTAGGTCCAGGGGGGCCACAAGATAGGAGGCCGCGCCCTAGGGGGGGCACCCCCCTGTCTCGTGGACAGGCTGTGGGCCCCCTGGCATTAATTCTTTCACCAAAAATTCTTATTAATTCCAAAAAGTGCCTCCGTGGATTTCTAGGACATTCCGAGAACTTTTCTTTTCTACACATAAAACAACATCATGGCAGTTCTGTTGAAAATAACGTCAGTCCGGGTTAGTTTCATTCAAATCATGCAAGTTAGAGTCCAAAACAAGGGCAAAAGTGTTTGGAAAAGTAGATACGTTGGAGACATATCAGTTACCGAATAGAAAAGACAAACATGACAACACATGTTAGAGACTGGATAAACTAACAAACAAGACATATCAGAGACTGGATAAACTAAAAAATTGACAAACAAGACATATTAGAGACTGGAGTAGATAATAAACTAACAAAACTGACAGACAAGACAACAATTTGACAACAGGATGCAACAACAGAACAAGTTACATAGGTCCAGCCAAGTTAGTACCTACTGAAGTTACCAACTTCTATGCTAGGTGACATAAGCATCGCTCCTAATCCAGGAAACAAAGAGACCCCAAGGGCAGGATACACATACAAACTGATGGTTTTGACTGAAGTTAACAACTTTCATCCTAGGGAGACATACACATGGTCCGATGCTCGTAAAAACGTTCTATGGAGATGGTACTGAATGAATTTAAAAATGGAAATGATGCAGTCACTGCCAACAATAGAGCTCTCTCCTCATATCCCTAAAAAGATGAAAAACAAACAAATCAAAATTGATGTATAAAAGCACACTCAAATATGTAAATCCGAGGCAATATGCACCATGGCTTGATTGGAGTGCAAACCAATAAGAGAAGAAGAGAAAGGCCAGAACCTGCAAGCTCAAGAAGCAGAGCATGTCATTGAGGCAAGGAATGAGAGAAATCGGAATCGCTCGGTCGTGTCGTCTCGGAAGGCGATGACCATAGGCATACCCTCTTCCACCATGCGTCTTTGCTTGCTTCCACTGCATCCACCCTGCGCTGTCACCCTCTTCCTCGGGCGGCTCTCACGGCTTCCAGTTCCAGCTGTTCGATCCTAGAGCAATAGAGTAAATATCTACAATGCTTCATTACCATTATAGAGTTTCTCTCCTATAAATTCATATGAAACATAGTGTGCACAGAAGCAACAAATACAGATCAGCTCCATATATTTGAATGGACACATGCGAAGTATTCCACGGCTTTCTATATGAAATTTAGACCATTCTTGCTTCCAAGGTTAGAGCATTACTTGTCTTGTTTCTCGCACAAAATAATCTATGACTTAAAAAAAAACAGAAACAAACTGAATTCCTGCAGCTGAACACCACGACATAAAATGCAGTAATGCCTTGTCTCACTCACTGAGTACTATAGTTGAACAAATTACATGTGAACCTCACGGAAATAACAATGCACTATAAAGGACAGGAGAAACTTGAGGCCTAGATTGTGTTCAACTCACCTTGTAGCACAGGAAGGACTCATTTGGACAATACACCTAACGATTGAATTACTTTTTATTCTTCCCACACTTCAGGTGCCTGTAAAAACGTCAAAGCACACGCCAAAGAAAATTCTATATGAGAACATTGAAAAATGGCTATGGTACAGGTTAGCAAGTAATCCTACACATAAATGAGGAAATTAAAGAAAATTAGATTCAGAAAAAGGGAAGGGAATGTGCAAACCTCATGCAGGTTGCTCTCCTTGTCGAGTTGTGGAGCACCTCAGCAAGATTATGGAGGAAAAGGTTTCCAATCCTCGCGTTCCTCTAGCCCACGCCCTCATCTATGATGTGAAGAGGAGAGACCAGTTGCTGCTGCCGCCGACATCATCTCTCTCTACTCAGCACCACTGCCACCTTCGCCGCCATCTCTCTTTGCTCAGTGCCGCCGTCCCCATCACTCTCTGTTGAACGCCATGGGCTAGATCGTTGCCTTCCTCTCCTCTCCCAAGTTCGCCACGGGTTTCTGCCGCTACCCATTGAACTGGCCACCGTCATGGAGCAGCGACGGGAGCCCGCCCACATCCCCCGCTCCACCAACACCTGCTGCGCCTCCACCCCGACGCGGCTGCGACCATGGGGCCTACGTGACGGGAGATGGTCTACCGTGATGAGGAATGAGAGAGGAGGGAGGAAGAGGAAGGAGGGAGGAGGCCGGAGGCGCGAGGAATGAGAGGAGGCGGCAGAGGAGAGTGGGGAGAAAGGGGGCGGCGGCATGGGGGGATAGGAGTGAGCGGGGAGGAGAACAAGGCGGAGTGGGCACGGGCTCGAGAAGAAAAAGGTTGGTGGCTAGGGTTTCGACTCGCGCGCGCATGCCGCGCGACTGCCCACACCCGAAAAGCTGGCACCCAGCCAATCGGCTCCAGCCCGAGCCCACAGGTCATACCCCGTTCAGATTTCACCACGCGGTGAAGATGAGACACATCAATTCCCAGCGAGGATCCAACGGCTAGCAGTGGAAAAAAGACCACGCTGACCCAAATCGAACGACTAACGAAGGTTCACATCGGGGGAGCTCCCTACGAGCGAGTTGGCTAGCTTCTGTTTTGTTTTAAATACATGGAGAGGCTGATAACTAGGAATCACGAGGTCCATGGTCGCACGTAAATCAGTCGCATGCAAGGAAAGTCCCTCCTTCTTAAGCAGATAAAAATGTTTCCTCCCTCTGATAGCTGGGACCCATCAGTTACATCCTCGAACAAAAGGAAGTGCCTCCTTATTGCTCACAAAATAAAAATGACTCTTCCCCTGACAGTTGGGACCCAACAGCTATATTTCCACAAGCAAGGAAGTGCATCCTTATCCTCCCTAACAGCTGGGACCCACCCAGTCGAAGCATATGTAGTGTTGTATGTCTGGTCACGAATGTGTACATACATACTGGTCGATCGGTGTCTCTTCAAGGATGAACCGTGGCCGACTAAGTAGTGGCACGTGTTGTAGTAGAGCCCTAGACGTAGCAGTTCATGCAGTCCCATCTAAGTGGTGTACACGTACGTACAGCCACAGGGCAAAAAATACTTCCACGTACATACATATGGGCGGGGTCTCGAACGTGTACTCGCGCAAGCGGATGGCAGCAACAACGTCCTGCTCATTCGGGGCCAACCGGCTAGGTCGGAACGGGGGAAACAACGTTGTGTTCATAGGGAGGCAACCGACTGGGTCAGAATGCATCCTGTTCAACAAGAGCCAACCGGCTTGGACGGAACAGCCGAAACGGGTTTGGCATACTGCAGAACAGAGGAAACGACCTTCTGTTTGACCGTGTACGGTTGAAACAGGGTCATGTTCATCGGGAAGGGTCTAGCATACCACAAAGCAGAGGAAAAAAACATCTGCTCGAGTGCCCACGGTCGAAACGGGGTCCTGTTAATCGGGAGGGGTGTGGCGTACCGTGAAAGGAAGGAAACAGACTTATCTTGAAGTGCATACGGTCAAAAGGGGGTCCTGTTCATCGATAGGGGTGTGGCGTACCGCAAAACAAGACTCCATGGGCTACTGTTCATCCACCGTCTACTGCCTTGCTCCAGCCTCCACGGGCTACTGTTCATCAACCGTCGACTACCTCCAGCCTCCACCTGCTATTGTTCATCCATCGTGTATTCCTCCTTCCTCCACCAGCTACTGTTCATACACGGGCTACTGTTCATCCAGCCTCCACTGGCTACTGTTCAACTAACCCTCCACGGGGTCATGTTCATCGACCCTCAACTGGCTCGGGTGCGACGGCCTCCTCGGGGTCCTTTCATCTAGCGGCAACGGCCTACTACCACGGGGTCCTGTTCATCCAACCCCCAACAACGGTCATTATTCATCAAGAGGAAGGTTTGACCGACTTCAGTTAGTAGCAGTAGAGAAGAAATCACTCGAGTTCAATCAGCAGCGAAGGAATCACTCGGGTTCACTTAAAAGCCAAGCGATCGATCACTCGGGTTCAGTAACGTAGCTAGTGCAATCGCTCGGGTTCAGCAAGTGAATGCCTCCCTCTGGTTCAGTTAGAGCCCAATGCCTTGCACACACGCGCGCGTACCTATACGAGAGAAACGCACAAACCTCCGTGCATCGCTCGGCCCCGACCACCCACCATAACCGGGAACTCCCTGAAATTTTCCTCGCGCCTTGCTTCTGCCATGATTTTTTCCGTCATGGACGGCCCAAAGAATGTCACGCGGGTGTGTCCCGGCCCGCCCAGGATAAAAAACCCATTTTCTCTCATGATTTTTTCATAGAAGTAGGAGCCCACCACATCTATGATGATACGTGTTTTTGTCACAATTATCATCGTAAAAGTGTCATAACCATGACGAATTGTTTTCGTTCAGGCCATAATTTCATGGTTGTGTCTTTTTTTGTAGTGCTTGTGTTGACACAGAGTGGGATTAATGCCCCTAAGATCAACAAGAGTATATCCAATAGCAGCACTATGCTTCCTAAGAGTTTTGAGCAATCTATTTTCTTCATGCTCTGAAAGGCTAGCATTGATAATAAGAGGATATATCTTTTTTTCATCAAGATAAGCATATTTTAGAGTATCAGGTAATTTCTTTAATTCAAACACAGGATCGCTCTTAGCCGGTAGAGGATCGCCAAGAGTCTCAACATGTAAATTATGTTTAAGGATAGGTGTTTGTTTAAAGAATATCTCATCTATTTCATTTCTTTCATTCTTATGCATATCATTTTCATCATCTAGCAAATATTGTTCTAACGGATCAGTAGGAGGTACGACAATAGAAGCAAGACCAATGATTTCATCTTTACTAGATAATTATTTCTCATGTGGCTGTCTATGGAACATAGAGAAATTAAACTCATGAGATACCTCACCAAACTTAACTATAACCTTTTCTTTAAAACAATCAATTTTAGCATAAACAGTGTTCAAGAAAGGTCTACCAAATATAATGGGACAAAAGTCATCTTGTGGAGAACCAAGAACTAGAAAATCAGTAGGGCACTTGATCTTACCACACAATACTTCGACATCTCTAACAATCCCAAGTGGTGAAATAGTATCTCTATTTGCAAGCTTAATAGTAACATCAATGTCCTCAATCTCGGCTGCAATATCATGCATAATTTCTTGACATAAAGTAAATGGAATAGCACTCACACTAGCACCCAAGTCACAAAAACCATGATAGCAATGATCTCCAATCTTAACAAAAACAATAGGTATGCCCACTACTGGCTTATTCTTATCTAACTTATCTTGTTCATTTTTAGCAGGTTTAGCAATTCTAGCAGTCTCATCACAGAAAATAACATGTCCATCAATATTATCAACCAAGAGATCCGTAACCATAGCCATATTAGGTTCCACCCCTATTTGTTCAGAGGGTCTAGGTGTCCTGGTATTACTTTTATTAACCAGAGTTGAAGGTTTAGCATGTCCCTTAATCCTAACAGGAAAAGGTGGGTTTTCAATATAAGAAGTAGGCACAACGAGGTCAACATTATAGAAAATTGTTTCATATTTAACTATAACAGGTTCCTCTAAAATTTCTTCAATAGGTGGATGAAATTTAAACAACTTCCCCTTAGGGAGATCAACATGAGTAGCAAATGATTCACAAAAGGAGGCTACTATCTCAGAGTCAAGTCAAGTCCATATTTAGTACTATACTTATGAAAAGCATCAGTTCCATAAAATACTTAACACAATCAAACTCAAGTTTTATACCACTCTTTACCTTTGTCGAGTTCCCAATCTTGAGAGTTACGTTTAGTTCTTTCCAGAAGACCCCATTTGAATTCAATAGTTTTCTTCATAAAGGAACCAGTAGAAGAAGAATCGAGTATGAATTGATCATTATGAGAAAGCCAAACATAAAAGTTTTGGATAATATTTTCTCTTGAGATCTCATGATTGGGGCATGTATACATCATATACATAAGCCTCCCCCAAGCTTGATCGGCACTTTCTCCTTCACAAGGCCAAAAATTATAGAAAATTCCAATCACGATATATAATTGGTTCTGACAAGGTGAAGATACCCCGAACAAACCCCTCAAAGGATTGTTTTCCATAGTGACGAGTGACAGTAAATTTCAACATGTAATACAAATATTTCCCTACCAAATTCCACTTACCAAAGGTGCTTCACTACCCGGCAACAACGCCAGAAATGAGTCATGATGACCCACAAGTATAGGGGATCAATCATAGTCCTTTTGATAAGTAAGAGTGTCGAACCCAACGAGGAGCAGAAGGAAATGATAAGCGGTTTTCAGCAAGGTATTCTTTGCAAGTACTGAAAGTAGCGATAACAGATAGTTTGATAGCAAGATGATTCGTAACAAGTAACAAGTAGCAATAGTAACAAAGGTGCAACAAGGTGGCCCAATCCTTTTTATAGCAAAGGACAAGTCAGAGCATTCTCGTATACGAAGCAAAGCATTCTCGAGGACACAAGGGAATACCGTCTAGTCACTTTCATGTTTAGTTGATTCAGGTTCGTTACTTTGATAATTTGATATGTGGGTGGATCGATGCTTGGGCGTTGTTCTTACTTGAACAAGCCTCCCACTTATGATTACCCCTTCTCTCAAGGATTCACAACTACAGAAGAAGAATTAAGATAAATCTAACCATAGCATGAAACATATGGATCCAAATCAGCCCCTTACGGAATAATGCATAAATTAGGGTTTAAGCTTATGTCACTCTAGCAACCCATCATCTACTTATTACTCCACAATGCCTTCCCTTAGGAACAAGTATGGTGAAGTGTCATGTAGTCACATGACACCACTAAATGAAGCAACAACATACATATGATCAAAATATCGAACGAATACTAACTTCACATGATTACTTATAACAAGACTTCTCCTATGTCGTCAAGAACAAAAGTAACTACTCACAAATCATATTCATGTTCAGGATCAGAGGTGTATTCAATATCGTTAAGGATCTAAACATATAATCTTCCACCAAATAAACCAACTAGCATCAACTACAAGGTGTAATCAACACTACTAGCAACCCACAGGTACCAATCTGAAGTTTTGAGACAAAGATTGAATACTAGAGATGAACTAGGGTTTGAGATGAGATGGTGATGGTGAACATGTTGATGAATACTGGTCCTCCCATGATGAGAGGATCGTTGGTGATGTCGATGGCTTCGATTTCCCCCTCCCGGAGGGAAGTATGCCTGGCGGAATCACTCCGCCGGAGAGCAAAAGTGCTCCTGCCCAGGTTGTGCCTTGAGACGGACGCGCTTCGTCCTGAAAGTCTTCTATTATTTTTTTTCTTAGGTCAAAAACCCTCATATAGCAGAAGATGGGCACTAAAGTCCAGCCGTGGGGCCCACAAGGCATCAGGGCATGCCCAGGGGGTGGTCGCGCCTTGTAGCCTTCTGGGCAACTAGTGGGCCCCCTCTGGTATTTCTTTGTTGCCGTATTTTTTATATATTCAATAAAAAATCTCTGTGAAGTTTTAGGTCATTTGTAGCTCTATAGAATAGGTATCTCTGTTGTAGCCTTTTCAGGTCCAGAATTCCATCTGCTGGCAATCTCCCTCTCCATGTAAATCTTGCAAATTAAGAGAGAAAGGGCATTAGAATTGCATCACAAAGTGTAGTAATGATAAAAAACATTATGAATATCAGTAGGAAAACCACATAATTAAAATTAGCCAAACGACTAGAGGACATCTAACTTGGTTTTGTTGGTTCGCATATGATGTGGTATAGCCTTGTCATGATAATGAGTTTATGTATTAGATGATTATATGGTGTAATGTTAAGTGGCATGCGCGTCACATCATGATGGCTGGAGCTACGGGATTGCCAGCTTAGTGTAATAGATGTAGAGATAATCTACAAGTTACACGGAGGACCCGAAGCTTCACCGGGCGCGGGAGAACAAAAGCAGTGCCATGACAGTAGTTTCAAATTTGTTGCCTTGACAACGATTCCGGGGAAAAAAGCCATGAAGACCTCGGAGGACCATGGAGATGTTCTCAGCGCCCAAGGCTATACCATATCATGCTATTATGAATTGCCTGAGATGTTTATCCCTTTGTTGTTTGCACACAGTAGTCAATTATTAGGGTTATCTATCACAGTAAATATCAAATTAAAAAGGTGCTCTTCCCAGTGTTGTAACCATCTATTACATGTAGCGTTCTAGAGTGTGTCATGTCCACATGAGTACAAATAGGATGTGACGTGTAAGATGGGGATGATCAGACCATGTATGCAGACAACACTCAGTTGTCTTGAAGTTCTAGCAGAATAGTTCTGACACTACAAAAAAAAGACACATCCGTGACATTTTGGGCCGAAGGGATTTTTTCCTGTCATGCTTATGACACTTCTATGACAATAATTGTGACAAAACCCGGTATCATCATAGATGTGGTGGGCTCCTACTTCTATGAAAAAAATCATGACAGAAAATGGGCTTTTCGCCCTAGGCGGGCCGGAGACGCAGGTGCATGACATTGTTTGGGCCGTCCATGACGGAAAAAACCGTGGTAGAAGCGAGGGCGAGGAAAATTTCGAGGAGTTCCCGGTTATGACGGGTGGTCGGGGGCCGAGCGATGCGCGTTTCTCTCGTACACGTACGCGCGTGTGCGAAATTCGTTGGGCTCTAACTGAACCCGACCGATTGCACTAGCTACATTACTAAACTCGAGTGATCGATCCCTTGCTATTAACTGAACCCGAGTGATTCCTTTGCTACTGCTGCTAACTGAAGCCGATCGAACCCTGCTGCCTCCTTCCCTTGATGAGCAGTGTGCGTTGTTGGTGGGGGTTTGCATGAACAGTTCCCTGTGGGGGTTGATGAACAGGACCCCGTGGTGTTGCCTCTAGATGAACATGACCCCGATTGAGCCGGTTGGGGGTGGATGAACCGGACCCCGTGGAGGGCTGGATGAACAGGACGACCCCGTGGAGGGCTGGATGAACAGTAGACGGTGGAGGGCTGGATGAACAGTAGCCCGTGGAGGGGTGCTTTAATAGGACCCTGTGGAGAGGGCTGGTTGAACGGTAGCCGGTGGAGGAGCGGTGGAGGCTGGATGAACAGGAGCCCGTGCATGAACAGCCGCAGGTGGAGGCTGGAGGAGGTCGATGGTGGATGAACAGTAGCTCATGGAGGCTGGAGGAGGTCGATGGTAGAGATGAACAGTATCTCGTGGAGTCCCGTTTTGCGGTACGCCACACCCCTCCCGATGAACAGGACCCCCGTTTCGACTGTAGCGCTCCAACACAAGTTCGTTTCTTCCGTTTTGCAGTACGCCACACCCCTCCCGATCAACAGGACACCGTTTCGACCGTATGAGGTCCAACAGAAGTCCGTTTCCTCTGTTTTTTGGTATGCCAGACCCCTCTCGATGAACAGGATCCCGTTTCGACCGTGGCTGGTCGAACACAAGGCTCTTTCCTCCGTTCTATGATACGCCAGGCCTCCTTTCCATCGGCTGTTCCATCCAAGCCGGTTGGCTCCTGATGAACACGATGACGCATTCCATTTCGACCCAGCCGGTTGGCTCCCCATGAACATGACGACGACGCAGTTTCTCCGTTCCGACCCAGCCATGTACACGAGCCATGGCCGTACGTATGCACGAGTAGGCGTTTGAGACCCCGCCCATATGTACGTACGTGACCGTATTTTCTTTCTTGCACCCTGGCCGCTGTACGTACGTGTACATGCTACGTGCGCGCCTCTACTATGACATGTGGGCGCCTCTACTACGACACGTGCCCTTTCTTCCTTGCATGGCCACGGTTCATCGCTGCAGCCTGCAGACAGACCGATCGACCAGTATGTACATACACGTTCGTGACCAGAATGAGAACGTGACGTACGCTTCGACCAGGTGGGTCCCGACTGTCAAGCACTTCCTTGCGTGCAAAGATGTACCTGGTGGGTCCCAACACTCAGGGGGAAAATCGTTTTTTCCAGACGCACTTCCTTGCGTGCGAAGATGTAGCTGGTCAGTCCTAGCAGTCAGGGGGGAAATGTTTTTTTCACAAAATACGGTGGCCCATCCGGTGGGTCCCTGCTGTCAGGTGGAGGAATAATTATTTTTCGTGTAATAAGGAGGCACTTCCTGCTTGCGGCTGGCGTGGACCCAGCTGTCAGCCTCTCCACGTACAGTACTCTTTCGATGAAAGTCATTCCTTGACCATGTTGACCACGCCGCACCGAGAGCACCAGGGCGGTGGACAACGGCGAGGCCTAGGAAGGGGACAACACAGAGTCGGGGAAGACGCGACAGTGGAAGCCCATGTGGAGAGGAGTACGGGGGTTCACTGGTTCGGCTGTGGTCTGACGTTGCCATCGCCGCAGAATAACAGGGGGTGTGGGTGAGGCCTCCGCGGCATCACAGCCGGCCATGGGAGGCAGGAGCACGCGACACGACCGATGCTAGTTTGGGCGGCTGGAGCAAGAAGACCAGACATTGAAGAAGCACTATGACCGTTGGATGGACATCGTACGGTCACTGGAGCTGGAATCATTCAAATTGACTAAGTTGACAAAGCTTTCCGTCCCCGTCAACTTAGTAGGCCAACAAGTCCGCCTCCCACTATGGTGGGCCCCAGTTGGCAGGGGTATTCATTTTTTTTGCGCAATAAGGAGGCACTTCCTTGCGTGCGAAGATATAGCTGGTGGGTCCGACCTGTCAGCGGGGGGAATTTTTTTTCGTGAAATACAGAGGCCCTTCTGGTGGGTCCAAGAAGTCAGGTGGAGGAATCATTATTTTGTGCGTAATAAGGAGGCATTTCCTTATGTGCGGCCATTGACCCAGCTGTCAGCCTCTCCACATACAGTCCACTTCTGATGGATGTTGTTTGTTGACTACATTGACCACGCCACGCCGAGAGCACCAGGGCGGTGGAAGACGGTGAGGCCTACGAAGGGAACGACACGGAGCCGGGGAAGACATGACAATGGCTGCCCACATGGTGGGGAGTATGAGGGTTGACTGGTTCAGCTACCTTCCCCGAAAAATAATAGGAGGTGTGGGTGAGTAGAGGGATAGACAGGCCAGGGATGCGAGTATGGTGGGGCCGTGAGGCCTGCCCGGCAGCATAGCCGGCCCCGAGAGGCAGGAGCATGCGGTTCCGCCGGCGCTGGTTTAGGCGGCTGGAGCAGGAAGATCAGAGACTGAAGAAGCACGATTGCCGTTAGATCGACATCTAATGGTGTGACGCTGGTAGAGTCGATTGTTGACTAAGTTTCTTTTTTTGAGAAACCTTGTGTAAGCATGAACTTAGTAGGCCCACAAGTCAGCCTCCAAATCTGTGGGAGACAACATAGAGCCCATTTGCTATTTTTTAATAATTTTCAGCCCATTTGCTAATTCTTAAGTAATTTATTACATCCCATTTTTTGCCCAGGACCATGGTTAAAAAGCTCAACCTTATTTTGCATATTTCGGTGGAGTCCGAACTGTTGTAATCCCGAAATGATAAACATTTTTTAAGAACTTATTGATTTGCCAAAAAAATCATTTTGTTTTTGTAAGCAAATAAGACGTGGGACAATTGAGTTGGTTTAAGGGAAAACCAGTGGTAAAAAATCAGCACTGGGAGGGAAAACAACAACAAAAATAAGGATGTAAATATGAAAAGGGAATTTTATGTATTTTCAATATAATGATACGTGTATATGAACTAGTAAAACTATAGGTAGAGATTAGAAAACGGATGTAGGACATGGCATTTCAAGAGGAAAATAGAACTGGGTTGTGTGTTTGATTCAGTAAAAACTGCGTGCAGATGTTGTAAGACAAAATATAACTAACGCTGGCGGCCAGAGGCCAGTAGATACCTACTGGATCTTTGTGCCCAGTTGTCGTTATGGGATGGGCCTGTTAAAAACAAAACCAAGCCTGGGCAGTCTACAGCCCAGTTGAAACTTACTCGACCTGAAAAAACAATATACCTGCTCAATAAACGAGAGAATTCTGCAAGTACAGACTGATAACTTGGATGCAGCAGGTATATTATTTTTTCATTGTGATAATAAGTGCATGCACTTGTTTCGAAAAAATTGGAGAACTGGGAATTCAAACGGCGGGTGCTTATGCTACCCATCAAATAAAAATCAGGTGCCTGAAAATTCGTTCCAAAACAAATGATTCGGCTTTATATCCACGTCGACCCTCGGCATGATGGTTGGAAGCAAATGCCAAGTTCATACCAAAAGATCATTAACAACAATACCAACTTGCGGACAACAAGGTAGTACAAGCTCAAAAAGACAAGGTAGTACAAGTACCAATATTAAACTAACTTATAATCTTTTTACTCCTAGCCCTAGTGTTCGTCTGGTAGAAAATCTTGCAGAGGACCAACTCCCGCTCCTTCTATTGCTCCAGGTCCCCGACGTGGTACTGTTGCATCACCCAGTTGGTCCTTTGCTGGTCGAAGTTCTTGTTGGTGTGCAGTACCAGAACCTTTTTGCTGCCTGCCTGTCGGCCATTGACCATCACCGGCAAGGTATTGCCGGTCTTGTGCCACATCGCGTGCATGCCGCACTCCGACTGTATCTTGCGACGCATCCATGTGCCCCTATTGAATGCCCTGGAATTGCGCTGTAACAAAATGCTTGCTTAGGCCACTCAGTGTGATACCTGCAGTATTGTCGAATACATGTTTTAGTGTACGTAGTTGGCATTTTCATAACATCTTTGGCATGTTGCAGTCACTTGTTTCACTTTTTATTAACTGTCAAATTGTAATTGCTTCACTAGGTCTGCGTCTAAAAAGAAAAATAGAGCTATAAACAAAGGAATGTGTTTGTGCAAGTAGACGGCTGATCGATGTCTTACCTGGAAGTTTCTCGGGATGGGTGTGGCATATGCCGTGCTCGCTGTCGGTGGTTAGTATGAACAAATCGATGAGAGGGTGAGATCTCGCGCTGTCAGCACTCACTTTGGCCTCAAGGTGCTCGATCAGCTCCTGATCCATGGGATCAAACTTGACGCTAGCCGGCAGCACCGGCCAATCCTTCTTGGACTTGCATCGGTTAATTCCAGTTATATGGTACTCAATGTATGATCAATCGACTGTTTTAAGTGAATGATGAAAGATTTCGACAGATAAGTGGTACTCCAAATCTGAAGTCCAGAATACCTGAACATGCTGCCGGGATTCTTGTGTCACCTCACGCGTAGCATGTTGTCACGTCAATTCAATGTGTGGACATGCTGAATAATTTGACCGACGTATACTAGTACTGATATTGTACTACTTACTAGTCGTATTTAGTGTCACATTTTAACCATAGGTTTAACTAACAAGTACGCACTTGAAGCCTAATTGATATATGGCTTCTGCACAACACCTCCATCATCATTATCAGTATATCCTACGCAGGTGAGTTAGGATGCACTTGATCCCAGAAAGGTATCTATCCTTCAAACCAGAGGAGTGCTTCAAACTAACAACATTACATAATATCCAACAAAAGAGGGTCGTGCTACAGCAGCAGAATACATGGTTTAGTCTAGATATCAGTACGAATCAAGTTGTGCATATTTGCTGTTGGCATGAACCACATCGCCGCATGTCGGGTTTGCAAAAGCCATCCATCACATGGAAGCTTGATGCCTTTCACACACTGAAGATTATCTGGCAACAAGTTGTGTCAATGAATCTCTGGATATGGTGATTCATGAAACCCATGGTATGATGTGTAAACATAGTCCCCCCTGGCGAATGGAAGTTGCATACCACGGTAATCATCGCTGGTGATATGATTAATGATTGGTTGGATGATCGGATAATTGAGCCCGAGGAACATGGAGTGGTTGTCGAGGCTGTAAACCCGCCTCCAGTTGAATACGCCTGGCCCAACGAAGCTGGGATCCTTCTCGAACACGAAGAAGTCATAGCCATCAATGTCACGAACACCCCAGGCATTGTACTGCATGTGGTTTGATGTAATTCTTTGGTCAATTTGGTACGTGTGAATGAGCATCAAATGACCGCCGTCAGCTGAATAAGTGATAAACCACCACCCATCAGCTGGTATGATTCCAGGTCCTGGAATCATGAAGGCCAATGCATTTGCGTCTGCTACAACAATTCAAATTGGAGACCAAAAGGACAAAAATAAACAATCATGTTGAGAGTATGTGTGGAATTAAGATTATTATAACAGTGACACGTATCATAGACAGAGAATTGCAATGTCGTGGTCATAATCATACCCCAAGTTAAAAAAATAAGCCAATGGCTTTCATATTCTAGCAATATGTCATGGTTCAAACATCATGTAACAATGAGAGGAAAACAGCTATGATAGGGCCTACTCATATTCTATCATAGCACTTACTACTGTTCTCATATCAACTCTAAGCAATAACATGTGTTGTTATAAAAATCTTGGAAATGAGAGTAACATATAGCAATCATGAGGTTATGCTCATAATATCTATTCTAACAATCATTAGATGCCAATTGTTCTCATATCAACTCCAACAATAACATGTGTGGTCATAAAAATCTAGGAAATGAGAGGAACATATAGCAATGATGTGGTTATAGACATACTATCTATTCTAAATTTGTAACAATGAACAGGCAATCATATTCATAAGGTAAATATGAGATGAGATAGAATGATTACACAATGATATAATCCACCAGTATAGGCAGCCAACCTGTGCGTCGACCGCGTAAACGATGCCATCGTGCACTATAGCATCAGACAGAAATGTTGCCTCAACAGGATTGACGATGAGCCATAACCATGTATGGCGACCGGATTCCAGATAGACTAATCCCATATTGAACAAGGCAATGAGCTTGTAATCCATGTAGTCTTCTGATGGTGTGGCACTTCACAGATTACAACCTTCAGCAAACAGAGGTCGAGCCAAAAGCTTGACGCGTCTCGTGCGTAGTAGGCAGGAGTGTCCAGTGGACCGTGAGGCTCGATGGCGGCGGTATCCAATGATGGAAGGGTGATCTCTCGCTGGGTGTAGATATCCATGAGACGCCATGGACTACTGCATTGGTGGATGAGGACGATCCAGTTGGCCTTCATGCCCGCCCAGTAGGAGCCGCGCATGAAGGACAGGTGAACGGGTAGTGGTATCATATCAAGGGGCACAACGGCAACCTATGTAGGATCATCAAGTTGGTGTCTGGGCCACCTGCGAGGATCGGACATCAGCAAGTAGGGTGTCTTGAAAAGAGCCGGCCGGTTGCAGACGAGTAGACGGTACAAAGACACCGAGCATGCGGCCAGATGGACGGTGCTGAGTAGGTCCATATGATTACAGATCTTCTCCAAGAGAACATTGGGGAGGGAATTCCAAGCACGGCTCTGCATGTCAGACGGTTCTGCCATTGGGGTTTTCTGTGCCTACGAGCCAACGGGGAAGTGGATTTGGGTGGGCGAGCGAAGAAGCTTCTCCTCATGTGTCCGAGCAGTGAGCGAGGGGATATGGTACGCGCGAGCTACCAAGGAAGATGGCGCGGGCGGGCGACCAGTGAGCGGGGGGAAATGGTGTGCGGCCAACGATGGGGAAGAGAGGAGGAAGAAGAGTGAAAGACGGAGAAGAAAGTGCATTAAATCTCAATTCTACTAGTACTACTACCAGGATATATCGTCCTTCGGAGTGTAAATAGTTACACCGATGACATGTGGGTCTACCTCAAGAGGGCCCATATGTCAGTTAATGGAGGAGAGAGGTGCGTCGGTGTATTTGCGCAAGCGTGCTCTACTGGCAAACATGATGGCAGTACTAGGTAAGGCTGATTTAGTAGCACTAACACGTTGGTTCAACTTATTAATTAAGTGTCCCATCTGCTCTAGCGTGTATTGTTACTTCACTGCGAATACTAGTTGAATAGTTCTCTCTGACCGAGATGGGGAATAATGGATCGTGAAGACTTCCTATCTACAGTATCCCTATGCCTCTACTCTCACTTCACTCATTTTGCTCCCTATGTAGTCACTTGTTGAAATATTTAGAAAGACAAATACTCCTTATTTGTGAACAAAGGGAGGCTTTTACTCCGTATTTGGGAACAGATGGAATATCACCATATGGAGGGAACAGAGGAAGCTTGAAATATGAACATGTCAATGGCAGGGTGTAAAAGCCTCATGCATGCATCCATGCATGCAACATGCAACACTCACACATACACATGGATGCACACAACACTCACGCACCCATGTGGCACACAACACATGACGCAACACACACGCTCAAGCTCAAGTGCTCAACCTACTCCCTACGTCCATGAAAGACTGTACATTTAGAGATTTACACATTGACTAGGGCATAATTAACGCCCAAAAGTAGCAGACTTATGTGTGCATGCGACCATTGAGAGAAGAAGATTAAATGAAGGTTGTTGCATGCTATAATTAAGGATAGACATGTAGCCTATACCTAGAGCACAAGTTGGTGCATTAGTCAATCAATATCGATTTAGATTAAAGGCTAAATGCATTGGAAGTGTAGATGTACACTCTTTGTTTTTTAGCCGATGTACACTCTTTGTTGGCAGACCGAGGGAGTACACGTGCATGCACTCACATACACAGCCAGGGTGGTTCGCGCGCAAGGGTTGGACTTCTATCGCGCCTACGTAAAGTTCTATTTAACTAATTTCTTTGCTCTTCCAACTGACAGGTCGGACCAGAAACTAGGTGACAATTTAACCAGTCAACAAAGTGCCACGTCGACTATGTGGCCAGTCAGTAGGGTGCAATACGGTGCTCTATGATGAGCTAGTGATCGTATAATCACCGCAAAACTATATATAGTGATTGTAAAGAGCGTATTTTTACATACGTTGACCGCCAATGTATTTTTCTCGTTTCAAATTAAGCAATATTAACTGGAAAGGATGCGGTATGGACTAGTACTAGTACTGCTTTGATGTGTCCCGTCAACTCGCCGAACAAGGAGAAGCTTGCTTACTACGCCTCTCCCTCGTCCACGCGCGCGATGGCTCGCAGGACAAGGAGAGGGTTTTGACTACAGCGCCCTCTCCCTCTCCCTCGCCCTCGCCCCTGAGTGGACGTGCAGCAGTTCAATCGGTGTCAGATTGCCTGAAGCATATTGTATTGTAGTATCATCATTGTTGGACCTTCCAAAGAGGCGAAGAGCCAACTGCAAGGTTCACACGAGTACGAACTGTTGAACCTCCTGAAGAGGTAAATATCCAAGTGCAAGGTTTTATAGGAGTTGTCGTCCTAGTAGGAGTATACTACAACTATAGCAAACAATGCTACTGTATGATGCCACCACGTCACCTATATCCAAAGCTGTGCCACCTTTTTTTTTCTCAAAGAGCATGTTGGAGCCTGTGCAACAACCACACAAGTTGCACGTACACATAACACATTTACTAGTAGTAAATTCTAAAGGACAAATGCCAGTATGCCACACAAGTTCATCTCCAATTCATGTGATAAATTTGGGCATGACTAGTCTACATATATTCACAGCGCTACCGTTCACAATTTACCATACTCCACTTACATGTTATAGATGGGCTACATGTCCTCCTCCAGGTTCCAGTCCCAGGTGTTCTTCATGGATGGCACGATCCATAGCAGTGGGCAACGGGAATCATTGTTGCAGCTTTCTAGTCCGGTTCCACACGATGGAGACTCATCCAAGCTAAAGCGGCATAAATCAACGATAGCGTGTCCCAGCATGTCGTTCATCCGGCAGTGCACACTGAAGACACAACCATGCTTCATGAATGGCACGCCTTCGGTGTCGTGCATGGAAGGTGGCATCCGCTTCACAATGGGGTAGTTGTCCCCAATGAAAAGTGAGTACTCTCCAAGAGTGTTCCTAGGCACCCATGTAGCATAACGGGGGTCGAACTCGGCGTCGTTCATCTGGTACACGCGACATCTCAGATCTGGACACATGGTGACGTACATAGTCAAGGTCCATGCGTAATAATGTTGTGCTCAAATATGGCGGTCAGTAATATTGTGCAGCAAATAGTACTACTCTGGTATAGAGGAAGTAAAATAACCGGCTTATTATATATAGCCACTCTTGGCTACATGGATGAGATAGTAAGACATGGAAAAACAAAAATGGTGGCAGCTACTGGTTTCAAGTCTTCAAGGGCCTAGCTAGCTATACGCGTCCTCCAAGGTAAAAAGTACTCCTACTAGTATTAGTAAGTAGTACAACAATGAAAGAGAAGGCGAGAGGGTTAAAAAATATATTACTAAATGGTGTACCTGGGAAGATGGTTGTCAGGACCCCGACTCAATGCCACATCGATTTAGCATGTAACACCTCATATCACTTTGCGGCCTCACGCACGGTATCCCCACGGGTGTCGCCTTACCTTTGCCCGGGACCGTTTGCGCCTTTTAGCACCCGTATATGATAGTGTCGCTAGCATCCATATGATAAGGAGCCCGGGCTGACATGCCTAGTCGTAAACCCAAAGTGGCACAAACTTACAAGGACAGGCATACATGACCCAGCAACGAACGTGTCGGTCATCAGCGAGTGAATCCGGGCTGTAGCAACTGGGCTAGCAGGACTCCGGTAAACCGGGCTGTAGCAGGCTAACAGGACTCTGGTAGACACCACGTGACATTTCCCCGAAGGGACAGACACAGGAACGAAGAAGGACACATGCCGGCCAGCCTAAGTGTTTCGGAGCAGTAGCAAGCTACCAAGGCTCAGTGGAAGCACTAGGAGACATTTCCCGGTAAGAGAGGCTACCAAGGATAAACAACTAGATAGTCAGATCCCACACATACCAAGCATTTCAATAACATACACACAATATGCTCGATATGTGCAAATACAACATGGCATCACAACATGACTCTACAACTCAAGTATTTTATTCAATAGGCTCCGAGGAGCAAGATATTACAATCATGGGTCTCATGACCCAACATTCAGAGCAAACAGATCAAGCACAAGCAGAAGCTTAACATGTGTGAGTACAGACATCTAGAAATGAAAAAGGCTGAAAAGCCTGACTATCTACCAGATCCTGCTGAGGGCACAAGATCGTAGCTGAGGTAACAAGCTAAACATCGAAGTCCACGTGGTACTACTAGCGAGACTGAAGTCTCTCTTCAAAAACATAAATTAAGCAACGTGAGTACAAATGTACCCAGCAAGACTTACATCAGATCTAACTACATATGCATCATTATCAACAAGGGGATGGTGGGGTTTAACTGCAGCAAGCCAGCTTTGACTCAGTGGCTAACCTGAACTACGACTGCAAGTAACTCTTTTGAGGTGGCGCACACGAGTCCACATATTCACCATATCAATACACCACTATGGATCCGCTCCCGTCTCCCTATGAGAACGCCATCCATAGCACTCACACTTATCTTGCGTATTTTAGAGTATCCACTTTCACTTGTCTATGAACTGTACAGGAAACCCAGAAGTCCTTTACCGCGGACACGGCTATTCGAATAGATCATATTAACCCTGCAGGGGTGTACTTCTTCACACACGCTCTCACCACTTACCGTCGTTTACATGACATGTACTGGGCAACCTTCAAGCGGAAGCCCAGCGAGGGTGTCGGCCACGACCTGACTAACCACACAAGTCTCTCGTCCAGGTTTATCGCCTATTCGGGTTCCATCCGCAAGGAGATCCGGCCGGGGTGTCGCTCATAGCCCCAAACGATGTGTGCAGGGTTCCCAAGTCCACCATCCGGGTGCCACTTGGTACACCGGGCCACTGTGCCTAGTCTGTCCCAAGCCCACCTGTACCGGGTGACACTTGGTAGACTACTAACACTACCTACAAACACCAGAAACTAGTTGCAACTCCTGGACAGAGATCGAGTTGATTAATAAGTCGAGAGAGTCAATTAAGGATCCCAATGTGTGGTAGTAGCTGTTCATGGATCACAAACACAGAACTCAGTTCCTGAGGACGGCTACAATGAGACAACCCACCATGTACTCCTACATGGCCTCTCACCGCTACCTTTACCAACTCGTGTTCACACACTTAGCTCACACACAATAGGACATGTTTACACACCTCCAATTCATTCCCGATGAATCAGACCTGACTCAACTCTAAGCAGTAGCAGGCATGACAAATAAGCATGAATGAGTAGGCACATCAGGGCTCAAACAACTCCTACTCATGCTAGTGGGTTTCATCTATTTACTGTGGCAATGACAGGTCATGCAAAGGATAAAGGGGTTCAGCTACCGCAGCAAGTAACAAATATGTCGTTGTTGTCCTAATGTAGTAAAAGAGAGCAGGAGCGACAGAGTGGGATTGTATCGGAATGAACAAGGGGGTTTTGCTTGCCTAGCACTTCTGAAGATGATATAACTCTTCATCGGTGTCATCGAACTCATCGTCGGAACCACGTCTACTGAGAGGGGACAAATACCGGCAAACAAGGAAGAACACAATCAATGCAATGCAGCAATATGATGCATGATCATGACATGGCAATATGCTGTGGTTTGAGCTAATGCAACTAGCAGCAAGTTAAATGAAGTTTATTTGAATCAAAGATTCAAATTCAAACTCCATATATGATGGTTTAAATGCCCTTTATATGATTTGTCCTAAACAACAGCTATAAGTTGTTCTAACATGCATGAAAATGGTACAGATGGATAGATTGGATTTTTCTGATCATTTTTCATATATAATTTATCTTATTTGGAGTTACAGATAATTTTCTATGAATTTAAGAAGTTTTAGCTATTTTCTGGAACTTCCTGAGTAAGAATAAATCCAGAAAAACCTATTACTGCGTCAGCATTGCATCATGCTGACCTCAGCAGGTCAACAGGCGCCGTCCAGGTCAAACCTGACGTGTGGGGTCCACTGGTCAGTGACCAAGTGCTGTACAGTTTCAATGACAGGTGGGTCCGGCCAACGGACACGTCAGCACAGTCAATGTTGACGTGTGGGTCCAGGGTAATTAGATTAAACTTAATCTAGTTTAGTTAGCCAGTTAATTAGGATGTGGGGCCCGGCTATCAGTTTTACTGGAGGTTAATTAGTGGGGTCATCAGTGGCTAATGACGTGCCACGTCACCGGCCACCGGAGTTCAGCCGCCGGCGACCCGAAACGCGGCGGATGTTCGCCGGGGCTGCGCTACAGGCGGCGGCTGGGCCAGAGAAGGGCACAGGGAGGAGGCCCTCGCTCGCGCGCATCGAACGGAGCAGGTGGGAGGTCGCGGGGTGGTCGGAGCTCGCCGGAAGTGAGCTCGCGGCGTCGTCGGAGGTCGGGTGAGTGCGGGGTTGGCGCTGTGGTGCACGGGAGGGCAAGTTAGTGTGTGCGTTATGCTCCTGGTGGCTTCCTGAGCGCGGTGACGCGCTCCTAATCGAGCTCAAGCGGCTGCAGGGCCGGCGGCGACATGGCCGGCGGCAGGGGAAGCTCGGCCACGGCAGGGCTACGGCCTAGAGGGCGGGCGCGACCAGGGGAGAAGGGGGAGACGACGCGGGTGCTCACAGCGCGTCCGATGGCGTCGTCGGCGAGGTCGGGGGCGGTCGAGTTGCTGCGAATCGATGACGACGACTGTCGGTGCAGAGGGCGAAGACAATGGCGATGGCGGCGTTGCGGGGCGCTCCAGCGTCGTTTAGCTCGGCGGAGACGAAGAAGAGGTCGGGGCG
>NC_041381.1:395306679-395322762 GCF_002162155.2 Triticum dicoccoides
TGTGGCCGCGTGGCAGCGAACGGCGGCGACGAGCGCATCGGCCATAGCGGGGGAGGACGAGGGAGAGATCCAGGGAGAGAGGGGAGAGGTGCAGGGGGTCGAGGGGGAGTGCGTGGCGACGTCCAGAGCGTACGGGCGTCGAGGGGGAGGGGCAGGCAGGCAGGGTGGTGGCATGGCGAGCTCGGCGGCGTCGCGGTGTCCCTCCTCTGCCTACTGGCAAAGGTAGGCGATGACTGGCAGCGGCGCTGGGCTGGGCCGGCCAGGTGGGCTGGCCAGCTGCGCTGCGACAGGTGAGGCCAGGTAAGTCTCCTTTCCACCGTTTTCTATTTTGTTTGTGTTTTCTATTATTTCTGCAAGTTTGTGGCATTTCTAAAAATGCTTAGGCATCTTAAAAAACCACCAAACTGCTCATGCCCACTGTATAGAGTATATACAACATGGAACATTTCAGTTTGGGATTATTTGGACATTTAAAATTATTATATAGCATTTAATTGTCCAAATTCAAATACGTAAGAAATAACTCCAAAATCCAGAAATGTCCTAGAAATGTGTGCATCATTTTTGGAAGAAGTTTTTACCCATTCCAAAATTGATGAACTTTTCTAAAGGCCATTTTGGGTAGATGGAAAAGATTTAATTTGACCCTAGTTGTATTTCATTTGCTACTAGGGTTTAACAGTCCCCATTTCTAGTTTAATTAAAACTTAGACATGATGCAACACAAGACGCTAGCGCTAAGCATTGCCGGAACTAGGGATGTGATAGCTCACCCCCACTAAACAAGAATCTCGTCCCGAGATTCAAGACGTGAGGTAAGAAGACAAAGGGGACACAAGCTAACATGAAAGTCATGATCCAACTGTCCTTCTCGAAGATGTTGATTCATTGCATCATCTTGATCTCGACGTCTTGCTTTGAGAACTTCATCCAACACGACGACGACAGAAAGAAGCTCTACAGGAATCGATCTCCTCGAAGGTCGAGCACTCATGATCAACTTATGGAGTGAGATGTTGAAACATCTCTTGAGTTGGGACACAAAACATACATCAAGACGGATGGATAGAACGGATGGTGAAGTATGATTTGGTAGGGAACTATTTCACGCTTAAAAAGATGGCGGATGGGTTCAAAGTAGCGAGGAGATAATTACCACGGTTCCATAACGGGGCACCCTAGAGGCGGTGACTCGTAGAATTATTCCCTTAAGTGGCAAAAAGAATTACTTTTGATACAAAGATCATTGAAACTCTCTATACCAGTCTAAGGCAATTCGCAAGCGATTGTTTGAAGGAATTGGAAAGAATGACATACTCAGTTTGGAAAGGAAACTACGGTTATAGAACAACTCGGCAAATGAGAGGCACATCCCAATTGATACCAAGAATCTCTACTCCTAATGTCTCAGTTGGTAGGTCGCGTTCTGGGTTTTATTTTCGTCCCACCTCACCCGGTCTTTTTTGGTACTTCTTTGGTACTTCCTCCCACCTCCCACCAGTTTTATTTCGCTGGTTTTTTTTCGTCCCTCCCCCACCCCACCGGTTTAGTTTCGCGTCACCCTCTCACACAACGAAAAAATTCTTAACGAAACATAACTTTCCATGCTGGTGCAAGTTATTTTTAGTAATGTCTTTATGTGAAAGAGTCTATCACGATCAATCTCTAAATATCAAACTTAAATTAATTAACCTTACCTTAAATTGCTCAATCACATTAATTAGGAAACAAAATAACCGATTTTAAGAAAATATCTACTCTTAATGGAGGGTATTACATACCAAACATAGGTACGTCATTAGCTCGCTTCCTTCCCTTCTCTTCCCTTCGTCCCTCAGTCCCATGCTCGTGGCGCTGAAGTGGCATCGACAGGCGATGGCGGCGAGGACAGCACGTGGCAGCCCCTGAAGCACGAACACGACTGTACCTCGGCTCTGCCGTCTCCCAAGATATGTGTGAGTTCTCGTGATGCCCACCCTAAACCCTCACGTCCTACAAATTCCTCAACCTCTACCATCTCGATTTTGTCCATGCTCTGATCCAAATGATGATGCAGCTCCGGCCGATTGACAATGGAGGTTTGCCATCCTTCCTCTCAGCACCCACTCCTGGAGGAACGACACGCCATGCCGATCGAACCCGGTCGAGATCACTCACCAAGATTGCTATTCGGAAGTTTTTTGTCAAAAAGTGAAGAGTGGGACGGGATCTGCACTTTTGTTAATATCTCTACTCCTAATGTCTCAGTTGGTAGGTCGCGTTCCGGGTTTTATTTTCGTCCCACCTCACCCGGTCTTTTTTGGTACTTCTTTGGTACTTGCTCCCACCTCCCGCTCAGCCAAGACGGTTTATTTTCGTACTCCCTCCCACCTCCCAGGTAGTTCCCTCCACGCAAAAAAAATCGAACCAACCAATCTCTACTCCTAATGGAGCAGTTGGTAGTCTTCGCCAGTCAATTTTCGTCCCACCACTTTCGTCCGGTTTTTTTCGTAGGTTAACTGTCGTAGATTTTTTTCGTCGCCTCCCCCACTTCATCGATTTATTTTCACTTCACCCTCTCACACAACGAAAAAAACTGAACATATCAGAACTTTCCATACTGACGCAAATTATTTATTAATGTCTTTATGTAAAAGAATCAATCACAATCAATCTCTAAAGATCAAATCTAAATTAATTAATCTTCATAACGTTTGTTTCCTTTTAAATCACATCCATAACTTTCCTTCCTTGTTTGGGCAGAAACTGTTTGGTAGCAGAGATTAGGAAGCTTCCTATGAGTGTAGTAATAGAAAGTATTCTTTTTCTTGATGATTCGTTTCCATTTATGATGATAGTAAATTATGCCAACATTCACCACTATTTATCAATGTCATCAATCGTATCCATTTCTACCAGTTTTAAGGGAATCTGCTCGCTATGTCTTTTTTAAGGGGATCCGATCGCTAAGTCGTCGTCGCATGTTATTTTCACAAACAATCTCTACTCCTAATGGAGCAGCTGGTAGCCTCGTACGGTTTATTTTTGTCCTCCTCCCACCTCCCCTGGTTTTTTTTCATCCTCCCTCCCACCTCCCAATATTGTTGGGTTTTTTCGTCGGTTTTTACTCGCCCCCTCCCACCTCCCAATTTCGTCCGGTTTTTATTCGTCCCACCTCCCACCACCCCCTCGTACTGGTTCTTTTTCTCTCCACTCTTTCCTTGCAAACCAATAATTTCCTAACATACAAAAGATCACGAATCTATATTTCCTTACCCGAACCAATCGCGCCCTACATCAGTGCATTTCTTTATTAAGAAAGCTAACACGTAAATCTTAACGCATTACAAACAAATCCCGTTATGGACCTAATTAATTTATTATGGAATCTATTCGTGGTCGCATCTCTCCCCTCGTGAAAAAATCGCATCCATCTCCCGTTAAAAAGGAAAAGAGAACATGAACGATCAATCCCACACTCTGCATCTCACTAGCAAAAAATCGCCCCCGCCTCTGCTACTGCTCCTCGCCGTGTGTCCGGCTCGACCCATGCCTCGCCTGCATGGTTGGACGCCGCCGTCTCCACTGCCACGTACAAGAAAACGGTGGGCAGAACCATCCATTCAAATCGCACACCCCCACCCTCCTCCGCAATCCCTAGCCCCGCATCACCCTATTGCTTTCTCGCCTCTCTTTACCCTCGATGTAGATGGTGCCGAGCGGCGGCCTCGAGCACCAGCAGTGCCGCCCTCTCTATCTTCGCTGTGTCGAGAGATGGGCCGAGGCTATCGTCGGTTCGCTGCCCACGATTGGGCCGCCTCCGGTTGTCGCGCACCACCGGCTCCACCTAGCCTGCCCGACCCTCTCCGCTTTCGACCTTCCGGTGACCACACCCCTCTGCGCCTCCATCCATCATCCACAAGGCCACTCCCTGCACCCACCCTCCTAAATTCTCCATACCGGCGGACAATCACCGAAGATCCAAGTTGGCCCGATATCAATTTTCTTACATGCTTTCTTTATCAGTTGGTGATGGGAATGGGTTCCAATTTCTCTCTCTGACTGTGGATTCGCAGGCAAGAAGCGCTTCTACATGCATCCTCCTGTCGGTCCATAAAGTACCAAGGTAAATGGTTGATGTTGCGTTTGTCTAGGATGATATATGTTGGCTCTGTTCCGGTTCATCCGAGCAGTTTGGTGACTAATTTACTGATAATTTAATTATATTAATTAAATGAGTCGGGTGTATCGTCGTGCATTTATCTTGCCAGTAATGTTTTGTGATGCTCTGATGCACTTTGGGAATTGGTTATCTTGTCTTCAGTGCAGAACATTTGTTTATCAATGCATGAGAAGAATCCTTGTTACTACCTTGAACCTATTTTATAATCCATATTGTTATGCACTAGCGCGTGTGCGTGTGAAATAGATGGATTATGGTCCCGTACCCAATAAGATGGATATGTGTGTGTGTTAGAGAGAGAGAGAGAGAGGGAGAGGGGAAGAGAGAGTGAGGAGGAGGGAGGGAGAGTGTGTGTGTGAGAATTTGATGGTAAAAAGGTCGTCAATGTCACTTGATATGTATGAGAATATTAAATGTAATATTAACATAGTTGATATTGAACTCTTAAAGTTAATGTGGCCCCGTTGCAACGCACGAGTGTTCTTCTAGTACAACCTAGTGACTGAGTGTGCTCTTAAGATCTTGAGCATTTCCGTACTCACCAAGGTCTTACCAACATCTGTGCCCAGGATCCTGGCAACACATCTTACTACCTTGACGAATAGTGATGGACAATGCAGATGCAAGGGAAGACAACACTTTCTCAGATTTCACCTTAGCGAGGCCAAGGAAACGAAATCTGGATGATCGACCGAGAGACATTTAGCACTCCGCTTCTAATGTTCTCCTTGATGTGCTAGCGTAACCCATTTATTAAAATGGTTTGATACGTAGAACATCAAGTAAAGGTCGGACTTCGGGAACACAAAAATCCATAAGGAACAACTAGGGAGTAGATCCTACGAAATCCTTATGGGGAGGTGGCCAACTTCTTCAAACAAGATACTACAATAATAGGTCTTCCGGCTGGGTGTGTTGGCCACGACATCCACTTTACCGGTTATCGAGGGACCAATATTATAGTTCTTGGGAAATGTTCCAACCATCATATCTCCCTGAGATTCAGATCTGGTTAGTGTCAGGATATTCCAGACTCATCGAGTCTAGGAAGAAAAATGAAAGTTTGCAACACAAATCGACGAGATGACGTTGCGAGATTCTCGGGAAATGAACTACGATAGCAAGCTCCAAAGCATGAGCTGGTTCTGCTACGCATGTGTGAACACGCTGTTCCAGACAAACATGATCACATGGAAGTCTTACAATAAAACACTACCGAGTTCTGGTGGGGAACCATCATTGAGGATATCAAAGTTCTTTCATAAGTCCGGATTAGCTCTTATGAAGGAACTCCTTCTCCTTGAGCAAATCAATCAGTGGCTTGGGGTGCTATGGATTACATATGGACTGGAGGTAATTAATCTACGAAACCATAGTATACTTTGCACATGCATGACTGACTTGGGACGATTCCAGAGGAAACAAAACAAACCTTTCTCAAACCCACGGTGGCAACTTGCACCAAATGCACATGAATTAGAGGAAGTCACTTCTTCCATCCAAGCATAAGCTTCATGAATGGAGCACGAAGGCATTGCTTACAAAGTTTCCAACACTAGGTTGATGTTCAACATGAATCATGGGGGAGACAAAATGCTGCTGATGGGCTCAATAGCAACTCATCGGAATTTCCATATCACTGGACTTCCACCATCATGTGAACACGGTGATAGCATTGGTCAGGCCCAAAAGATATAATGGTGTATGCTCGAGGAAACAACCACAAGTAAGACAACATTACACACATCGTTGGTTCTGATTTGATTTGAGGATAGCCCACACTCAAATCAAAGTTTTGGCAAGACAATAGGTCCAACAACTGATCACGAGGATCAATCGATGAAGATATCATCTTTCTTCAACACACATACAAGATATCCCTTAAAATGAGCTAAATCGGACAAGCTTCCATCTTCCAACTCTCCAAGTTGTTGTTCATCTTAACCAACTAGCTCAGGGGTACCCAACATAGATTCTTGGAGAAGGGGTGGTTACAAGGAACCAATCTTGATCACGAACTCAACATAGCGGTCAGGTGACAACCTGGTGATACCTCTGAATAGATATTCGGAGAATCATGAAACACCGATATGTTAATATGCTCGAGAACAATCTTGCCTTTCAGAGCAAGATGATATGAGCAATAGAGCGAGGGATTGACTCAATCCTAACTCATTGATCGGAGAGTGCACAGGAAATAAGGACTAGGTAGCACGATTAGCCTTAGGATGATGATTCAAGAACCAACACGGTAAGAATGAAGTTATTGTCCTTTAACTACCAAGCAACAAGGTTGCTAGGAGTATTGATTTCACACATCACGATTCACTTGTCGACATTCCGGTTGCAACAACACGGAACCGAGGAATGAATAATGATGTCGAGAAGTATCACTGTATCAAGAGTTCATAGGATGGTGTGCAATTCCCATGATATTCTTGACATAAAGATGGTAACACTCCAAGGTAGAGCAGAGCAGAAGCTGGATTGGCATTTTGATCTGCGGAACACAACTGCTTTGACCCAATCCTGGATATGGATGAGGTACTGGAGTTTGTTTCTCCTAGTCATTCCGGAATAGAATGGCTTGATGGACCACAAGAGTAGTGGCATCGATGAACACGGATGCATAACTACTCCTGACTATCAATTGATAGACGAGGTCAGAAGACAACTAAAGAGGGACAACTCAAAGGAACATATGATTTTCTGAGTTGTGGGTGCATAGATTAGCATGTCGAACGAGTTCAACATATTTCTTCCGGATAACCCATGCCGAAAGGTTGAGCTGGCAGAGTCACAACATAGAATCGAGAACTCATCGAGAGCACTCCTGTTATGATCTTTTGATCCAACAACTTCTGCCATAAGTGGTTCATAGTATTTGGAAGAAGGAAATACCACTGACCTCGAGGACTAATGCAAAGGTTACTAATAACCTAAAGGAACTAGTAACACTATCAACATGAAGTAAGTAGAGAAATCTCGGGTTTGGAGACCCAGGAGTAGAATACCTACCAACTAAATGGCATCACGGGATGCTTTCGAGAATAATGGCCAGAATCATCACACTGTGACACAAAACATGGTTCGATTACTAGGTAATGCTCCAAGACACCTAGGGTCATAATAATAGCTCCAACATAAATGTCGAGGCAATAGAATACCTCAACTCAACAATTAGTGTGATTAACCTGGACTAAAAGAACATCAAAATCAGAGGGAAAGGATTTTGCAAATGCACCAGATTGTTTAGAAACCTGGGATGACTCGGACAGCATAACGGCTGTAAATGCTCCAAAGGATTTAAAACATCCTGCAAAATGGTGGCATAACCACTTGATCATCATAATATCAAGGTTCTGAGATCAACTATGAACATACGGAAGATAGTAGGAACTGAACTCAAGCTTAACTCCAAAAATCTTATGAGTCTACTAATTAGTAACATGTGATCCTGATAGAGAGAAGAGAAAGCCTAGTTCTTAACCCCGTAGGAAAGATAAGATGACCCAGATTAGAAGGGCATAAGGTAAAGGAGTAAAAAGAGCCTTACGTTCCATCCCACAATCAATTCCCTTATATAACTAAAGAATTTCTAGACTCAACTTCGGCCAGTTTGGCTTGGTAATCCTACAGGCAGTCAGGCTCTGATACCAAAGCTGTCAGGAGCCCGACTCAATGCCACATCGATTTAGCATGTAACACCTCATATCACTTTGCGGCCTCACGCACGGTATCCCCACGGGTGTCGCCTTACCTTTGCCCGGGACCATTTGCGCCTTTTGGCACACGTATATGATAGTGTCGCTAGCATCCATATGATAAGGAGCCCGGGCTGACATGGCTAGTCGTAAACCCAAAGTGGCACAAACTTACAAGGACAGGCATACATGACCTAGCAACGAACGTGTCGATCATCAGCGAGTGAATCCGGGCTGTAGCAACTGGGCTAGCAGGACTCCGGTAAACCGGGCTGTAGCAGGCTAACAGGACTCCGGTAGACACCGCGTGACATTTCCCCAAAGGGACAGACACATGAACGAAGAAGGACACATGCCGGCCAGCCTAAGTGTTCTGGAGCAGTAGCAAGCTAACAAGGCTCAGTGGAAGCACTAGGAGACATTTCTCGGTAAGAGAGGCTACCAAGGATAAACAACTAGATAGTCAGATCCCACACATACCAAGCATTTCAATAACATACACACAATATGCTCGATATGTGCAAATACAACATGGCATCACAACATGACTCTACAACTCAAGTATTTTATTCAATAGGCTCCGAGGAGCAAGATATTACAATCATGGGTCTCATGACCCAACATTCAGAGCAAACAGATCAAGCACAAGCGGAAGCTTAACATGTCTGAGTACAGACATCTAGAAATGAAAAAGGCTGAAAAGCCTGACTATCTACCAGATCGAGCCGAGGGGACAAGATCATAGCTGAGGTAACAAGCTAAACGTCGAAGTCCACGCGGTACTACTAGCGAGACTGAAGTCTCTCTGCAAAAACATAAATTAAGCAACATGAGTACAAATGTACCCAGCAAGACTTACATCAGATCTAACTACATATGCATCATTATCAACAAGGGGATGGTGGGGTTTAACTACAGCAAGCCAGCTTTGACTCAATGGCTAACCTGAACTACGACTGCAAGTAACTCTTTTGAGGTGGCGCACACGAGTCCACATATTCACCATATCAATACACCACTATGGATCCGCTCCCGTCTCCCTACGAGAACGCCATCCATAGCACTCACACTTATCTTGCGTATTTTAGAGTATCCACTTTCACTTGTCTATGAACTGTACAGGCAACCCAGAAGTCCTTTACCGCGGACACGGCTATTCGAATAGATCATATTAACCCTGCAGGGGTGTACTTCTTCACACACACTCTCACCACTTACCGCCGTTTACACGACATGTACTCGGCAACCTTCAAGCGGAAGCCCAGCGAGGGTGTCGGCCATGACCTGACTAACCACACAAGTCTCTCGTCCAGGTTTATCACCTATTCGGGTTCCATCCTCAAGGAGATCCGGCCGGGGTGTCGCTCACGGCCCCAAACGATGTGTGCAGGGTTCCCAAGTCCACCATCCGGGTGCCACTTGGTACACCAGGCCACTGTGCCTAGTCTGTCCCAAGCCCACCTGTACCGGGTGCCACTTGGTAGACTACTAACACTACCTACAAACACCAGAAACTAGTTGCAACTCCTGGACAGAGATCGAGTTGATTAATAAGTCGAGAGAGTCAATTAAGGATCCCAATGTGTGGTAGTAGCTGTTCATGGATCACAAACACAGAACTCAGTTCCTGAGGACGGCTACAATGAGACAACCCACCATGTACTCCTACATGGCCTCTCACCGCTACCTTTACCAACTCTTGTTCACACACTTAGCTCACACACAATAGGACATGTTTACACACCTCCAATTCATTCCCGATGAATCAGACCTGACTCAACTCTAAGCAGTAGCAGGCATGACAAATAAGCATGAATGAGTAGGCACATCAGGGCTCAAACAACTCCTACTCATGCTAGTGGGTTTCATCTATTTACTGTGGCAATGACAGGTCATGCAAAGGATAAAGGGGTTCAGCTACCGCAGCAAGTAACAAATATGTCGTTGTTGTCCTAATGCAGTAAAAGAGAGCAGGAGCGAGAGAGTGGGATTGTATCGGAATGAATAAGGGGGTTTTGCTTGCCTGGCACTTCTGAAGATGATATAACTCTTCATCGGTGTCATCGAACTCATCGTCGGAACCACGTCTACTGAGAGGGGACAAATACCAGCAAACAAGGAAGAACACAATCAATGCAATGCAGGAATATGATGCATGATCATGACATGGCAATATGCTGTGGTTTGAGCTAATGCAACTAGCAGCAAGTTAAATGAAGTTTATTTGAATCAAAGCTTCAAATTCAAACTCCATATATGATGGTTTAAATGCCCTTTATATGATTTGTCCTAAACAGCAGCTATAAGTTGTTCTAACATGCATGAAAATGGTACAGATAGATAGATTGGATTTTTCTAATGATTTTTCATATATAATTTATCTTATTTGGAGTTACAGATAATTTTCTTTGAATTTAATAAGTTTTAGCTATTTTCTGGAATTTCCTGAGTAAGAATAAATCCAGAAAAACCTATTACTGCGTCAGCATTGCATCATGCTGACCTCAGCAGGTCAACAGGCGCCGTCCAGGTCAAACCTGACGTGTGGGGTCCACTGGTCAGTGACCAAGTGCTGTACAGTGTCAATGACAGGTGGGTCCGGCCAACGGACACGTCAGCACAGTCAATGTTGACGTGTGGGTCCAGGGTAATTAGATTAAACTTAATCTAGTTTAGTTAGCCAGTTAGTTAGGATGTGGGGCCCGGCTGTCAGTTTCACTGGAGGTTAATTAGTGGGGTCATCAGTGGCTAATGACGTGCCACGTCACCGGCCACCGGAGTTCGGCCGGCGGCGACCCGAAACGCGGCGGATGTTCGCCGGGGCTGCGCTACAGGCGGCGGCTGGGCAAGAGAAGGGCACAGGGAGGAGGCCCTCGCTCGCGCCCATCGAACGGAGCAGGTGGGAGGTCGCGTGGTGGTCGGAGCTCGCCGGAAGTGAGCTCGCGGTGGCGTCAGAGGTCGGGTGAGTGCGGGGTTGGCGCTGTGGTGCACGGGAGGGAAAGTTAGCATGTGCGTTATGCTCCTGGTGGCTTCCTGAGCGCGGTGACGCGCTCCTAATCGAGCTCAAGCGGTTGCAGGGACGGCAGCGACATGACCGGCGGCAGGGGAAGCTCGACCACGGCAGGGCTACGACCTAGAGGGCGGGCACGACCAGGGGAGAAGGGGGAGACGACGCGGGTGCTCACAGCGCGTCCGATGGCGTCGTCGGCGAGGTCGGGGCCGATCGGGTTGCTGCGAATCGACGACGACGACTGTCGGTGCAGAGGGCGAAGACAATGGCGATGGCGGCGCTGCGGGGCGCTCCGGCATCGTTTAGCTCGGCGGAGACGAAGAAGAGGTCGGGGTGGAGCTCTTGGGGATGGCAGAGGGGCAAGGGGGGGTGGCTGTGGCCGCATGGCAGCGAACGGCGGCGACGAGCGCGTCGGCCATAGCGGGGGAGGACGAGGGAGAGATCCAGGGAGAGAGGGGAGAGGTGCAGGGGGTCGAGGGGGAGTGTGTGGCGACGTCCATAGCGTACGGGCGTCGAGGGGGAGGGGCAGGCAGGCAGGGTGGTGGTGTGGCGGGCTTGGCGGTATCGCGGTGTCCCTCCTCTGCCTACTGGAAGAGGTAGGCGATGACAGGCAGCGGCGCTGGGCTGGGCCGGCCAGGTGGGCTGGCCAGCTGCGCTGCGACAGGTGAGGCCAGGTAAGTCTCCTTTCCACTGTTTTCTATTTTGTTTGTGTTTTCTATTATTTCTGCAAGTTTGTGGCATTTCTAAAAATGCTTAGGTATCTTAAAAAACCACCAAACTGCTCATGCCCATTGTATAGAGTATATACAACATGGAACATTTCAGTTTGGGATTATTTGGACATTTAAAATTATTATATAGCATTTAATTGTCCAAAGTCAAATACATAAGAATTAACTCCAAATTCCAGAAATGTCCTAGAAATGTGTGCATCATTTTTGGAAGAAGTTTTTACCCATTCCAAAATTGATGAACTGTTCTAAAGGCCATTTTGGGTAGATGGAAAAGATTTAATTTGACCCTAGTTGTATTTCATTTGATACTAGGGTTTAACAGTCCCCATTTCAAGTTTAATTAAAACTTAGACATGATGCAACACAAGACGCTAGCGCTAAGCATTGCCGGAACTAGGGATGTGACAATGGTAACGGTCCGATCATGGTATATTGTGTGACCATGTTGCACATCAGTGGTACCATGGGTAACGACTGCTAAGATAGTTGATCCCAATATGCCAAAGTCAGCTACAAGGTTCTAGGTTAGACCGAATCACGGATGCAAATGCACATCCAGGATCGGTGATCTTATTTTGATCGGGGGATGACTGGTCCCTACAAAATAATGGAGTACCGTTAGGGATGCAAATGACGGTTTGTGCATTTCATTTGTAATCTCCCATACCGTAGGATGGCAACCGGATGAAACAAGTCCCTTGGCTTGTCACCGTGAAGATGCGGCCTAGATGGCGCATGGCGTCTTTGAACGTGTAGGGGTACAAATCTGCCGCTGCCAACATGCACCCGCCTCTGCCGTTACTGCCTCTTGCACTGATGGAAATCCTAATGTCGAACACCGCAATGAGATAGTAATAATCGTAGCCGCGTCGCTTTGTCGGAGGGTCCACAATTGCTATCTTCTTCAATCTCATGTAGGCATCATCATACGTATTGAAGCCCAACCATTCCGGAAGGCCGATCCCAATGGTGGAGAAGGGGTCTACGGGAATGGCCGCACTGCTGTGGATGTTGTGCAAAATGATGGTGGTATCCGGCTATAGGTATGCAAGCCAATCTTTGTTGGCTCCAACCCAGACCAATATATAAGACGGTGGGCAGCGGAGAAATTACGGGATGGAAATGGAATAACTAAGTACTACATGATCAAACTCCATAACCGACCTGCTCATCGGACAAATCCGACTACCTCTCAACATCGGCAACTCTAGCGGAGTTAACGTGCAACCATGGCCAGGGAGTGGTGGACTGTTCGAAGGATTGTCCCATAGAAGAACCTTCTACTCGAGAACGCATGGAAGACCAACAGGCATGGCCTTTTCCCAAGCCCGTTTAAGCATTGTCTTGAAAAACTTGGTGCAGGAAGCACCGAGTCTTGCAGCGGTGAGGACGTTGGAGCGGCGTGCGATTTCTCCCAGAGGATCGTCGTCCAAGGTCTCCCAGCCCCGATGAGGAGGAGAACCGCCTGGCGAATCCATGGGAGCGGCGATGAACTGCCTTCTCTTCGCCGTGAGGGGAACTGGCGAGGAGGAGATAAGAGCGTAGTAACCGCAGGGCCTTGTCCCTTCCAATTGTACATCGTTCCTTAGCGAAGGGGTGAGGCTATTATTTACTACGTACTCGTACTATAGCAGTACTAGTACTACTTTCTCAACTAGTAGTGCGATGTACTCCCTCCATTTACTTATAGAAGGCCACTATGGGATATACGTTTTGCATGCATGCCATCATAATGACACTACCTACTTTCTCCACTCAGTTTTCTTGCATGCATGTTGCGTTTTAATGATCCCAGTAAACGAAAGAAAAGATTGACTTGCACAATATGCATTAAATTTTATCTTGGTACCTGTAATATGAATTTGTGGCCTTGTATATAAAAATGGAGGGAGTATTGTACTTCTAGTATAGTGCACCAGTTTTGAACTCTTGAATCTCAGGGCAAAGGAGCTACAGTTGGAAGTGGAGGGTACTACTGTTCTCTAGAACCATTGCTATACTATCAATGCAGGGAAAGTACACCTGCGTAGTGGGTACTCTCGATGCTCTATTCAAGCGCGTAGCTGGCCTATTTAGCCGCTCCTCTCATGCACACACTAGCAGCCTGTTTATCATCGAAGGTTACTACGAGGCCAGAACATTTGAGTATTTGATACAACGAGACTAGGCTTTTCGCTTCCATTTGTGGAGGTGTAATGGATCTCGTTGAACTTTGTTAGTAGTTCTTTCTTTATGAATGAGATGAGGCAAAGCTTTTGCCTCCGTTTAAAAAAATCACGTCAAGAGGAATTTCTTTCATAGAGCCGATAATGGAGTGAAGTCCATGCGTGCAATGCCACAAGCTATAGAGTAGTAGAGTACTAGTAGCACTTTATGTACATAGCCATATTGCACAGTTCCCAATGCCCGCCAGGCTTTTCTGACTCCTCGGGCTTAATTGGGAGGCGCTAGTTTAAATATGCTACTAGCTGATGAGGAAGCTGCAAGCGAGGTGCGGCTAGGGCAAGCACGCGAGCCACGAGATGATGGGAAGGAAAACCCGTTCACGTGGCTAGGCTATCCAGCGCACCCAGATTATGGTGCTGCACATCCGTTCGGCTTCAAAACTCAAACTACCCGTGTACAATATTGGCTCGCAATGAAGTTACTATTTAAAAAAAGGCTGCCATGCGTTCGGCCGGAATCGAACCCACAAAACGAGGTATACACTCCCGCGACCACTAGTAGTACTCGTTGGAGTACAACGCATCCTAGAATCGCCTTTTGTCACTAGTAGTACATTGTTCCTTACAAGAAACCACTAATAATGCCAAGAAACTACTACCACTTGCATATGTGGCAGACTTAAGATAAGACTACCTTATCAACCATTGTACATGCCCTTACCAACCAGCCCTACCAAGTAATGACTACTCTACAAAGTGTCGTTATAGGCACGTTTCAACCCATGTCACCCCTTAAGTCAACGCCTTTTATTCGACCAGGAAGTTAGGCATTATGACTTGTGGGACCTACATGTCAGTCTGCACAAAAATCCCCGAGTGACCTCCTACCTCCGACCCGTCCACCTAGTCATCCTCGGCCATGGGACACAGCTACCGCCGCCGGCAGAAGGCGAGGTCAAAACCGCCAGCGTTGCGGAGCCCATCTTGCAGCAGCCCGGATGCCAGCTCCGTCCGATACTCACGGCCGCTAGCTAGCCAAGATAGCTCTGTTCAGCTGCTTGTCTGCAAGGTTTGCTAGCTAGATTGGCACGGCGGTGCGGCGGCTTGCACACGCGCACCATGCTAAGGCCAGCCATCTGGCTCGAGCAAAGGCCAGCGCAGCGGCTTGCTCACTCGTGAGTCAAGCTCGGGCCAGCCTGCCAACCCGTGTGGAGGCCAGCACGGCGTCCGGCCCGTCCGACGGAGCGGCGGCCAACTCGCTCCTCACCGGTGCCACCGACGAACACGCATCAGTATTGTTTGAAGTAATGTTCAAGAAAAATAATGATTTGAGGGGGAATAACAGGATAGAAGGTCAGATGTGGGTCCCTCGTGTCAACGGTCAAACAAAATGTGTTGGTTTAAGTTGTCTCGTTAGCACGGACGTGTGGGCCAACCATGTCATAAAAGGGTTTAAATGAGCCTAATCGGCACTAGGTAGTACTTTTTGGCGTGGATTAAGAAATTTTGGGTATGTTTTTGCTATTTTTTGTACAATAATTTCTTGTGTTTGTGCGTGTGTTTGTGTGTGAGAGGGAGTGTGTGTATGTGGAGTAGAGAGACCACTAATGATGTAAACCTAGTATAAGGGAAGGGGGGACAGTGTGACATGTGTAGTAGCGGGATAGCATGGGTGCGGGCGGGGGAGCAGACTATTTGGAAGAGACATCGAGTGTGTGTGGGAGAGGGGTGGTAGAGCGAGCGAGAGAGAGAGAGAGCTAGCGACGGAGAGAGAGAGAGGAAGAGAGGGGGGAGAGAGGGGTCGTTTGTGTCCATAAATGGCATATTGATAGGGAGACAATGTTGATGCTGTTCGAAATTGGCCTATGTACGGAGACGCAAGGGAAGCGAGTCATCGTGTGTGTGATAGGGACTTCATGAGAGATCTAGAATAGATGGTGTAGAGAACAACATGCGAGATTGAGAACGATGATACATTAGGGAGCTATGGAAAGATTCACGACATATATGTATACAAGGAAGGAGCTGGGGCGGGTCCGCATGTGGGAGAGATAGAAAGAGGAGAGTGGTGCACAATGAGACAAAGTGTGCTTGTTTTTGCAGTGGGGGTGGTGTGTGAGGTGAGGGTGCGAGAACCACATAACTGGGGAGATAGATGTTTGGGGGCAAAGTTTGTGTGTATGGGAAAGATACACTCTACATAGTGCGTGTGCTTGGGAAAGAGAGGTGCCGGGAGACCTAGAGAGTGGGGGAAGAGATGTGTGCATGCCCGAGAGATAAAGTGATAGAGACCTATATTGGGGTCCGG